>NW_024086837.1:0-11590 GCF_009730915.1 Dioscorea cayenensis subsp. rotundata | reverse complement strand
TATGTAAAAAGTTTAGGAATTTTGTGCCCCAGTAAGCTTGATGCTCCAATTTGACTAGCACGTGGCATGCCTTTTTGTAAAGTAGACTATAAGGGGTATAGCTTGTGGAAGTCTTATATGCTATTTTGTGGCCTACAATACATCATCTAACCGTTACTACTAATACTTTCTATTGTGTTGTACAATCTTCTCTAGAATTTACTTTAGTTCTCAGTTGGTGACTTCAACTTGATCACTTGTCTATTGGTGGTAGGCCATGGTACGCGATGGTTGACTCCGAGTAGAGGATCATTCGAAATACTTCAAAGATGTGAAGAAAACGGACCCCGCCTCTGTTTGCTTCAAAGATTTCTACTTCTTCATTACCTTCCCAAATTGAGTGTTGTAAAAATGTGTTCTCTGATCATATATAATTACTCTCATGAAGCCAAATTGGGAGAATAACTTCTTCAAGAATTTCACCATCACCTGACCATCATTGTTTGGCAAGGCTTGAGCCTCTACCCATACTTGTTGCCGTTGGAATTTGGAAATGGTCCCATGAAATCGATTTCCCACACATCAAATACTTCACATTGTTGAATAGGATTTTGCTTCATCTCATCATACTTGGATAAGTTCCCGCTCCTTAGACATTGATCACAAGAATCTACAATCTACAAATTTTAGGGCATTGTGAAACATTGAAGGCCAAAAGAATCCTGCTTCCAAGTCATACACAATAGTCCAATTTGCATTGAAATGGCCTCTGATCACTCCACAGTAACAAGGATGTAATATTCCTCAACCCACTGAGTGTGAAACACAACATCTTGTATAGAAATGGGTTTTCCCACACATAGTGCTTCACATCAGATAGAGACTTCTTGTGTTGTTGATAAGAAAAATGTGTGTGAATGATGTGCTCCACATAGTCCACAAACTACGGAAGTTCTAAGTCATGATTTTCCTTTTCTTACCTGGTACAAATGGTTCTGGGGGAATGCATCATTAATCTCTTTTTTCCAAAGTGTTACCACATTTGGATGTCCAAAGTGGGATAGATGACCGGCTACCACATTTTCTGATCACCATTTGTCTTTGATCTCTAAATGAAATTCTTGTAGGAGAAGAACTTACCTTATTAGTCATGATTTTGCATCATATTTCAATAAGAGATACCTCAATACAACATGATAGGTATAGACCACAACTTTTGATAAAACCAGGTAGGGAAGGAATTTATCCAATGCATCAACAATAACATGTAGTTCCTTCTCTATAGTGGTGTTAATTCTGTTGACCCGGTATTAACATCTTACTTGCATGATAGACGAGATGAAATTTCTTATTGTGCTGCTGTGTTATCACAACCCTTACTGCTCAATCAATTGCATCGCACATGAGCTTAAATGGAAGGCTCCAATCTAGTAACTTTATAATGGGTGCATTAATTAACTTCTCCTTTAATAGGTGGAAGGACTTGAGACACTCTTGATCATTGGTTTTGAAACTGATGAGTGCATTTCATATCATATTTTACATACCTCAAATGCATTCTTTTGCTCATTTTTAGCACTTTTTGTTTATGAATGATGCTATTCTGGGTATGCCATCTTTGGCTCAGGCTTTTAGGGCTCATAACACATAAGGAATGAAATCAGGGACAAAATCAACCAAAGAAGACAAGTTCTTAAATTGACCAAAGTAAGCATGGGCAGAGCACCGCGTACCGTCCCCTATAATTATCTTTGAATGTGAATGCCTATGCTCTTTAGTGGAAGCATGAGCAAAGCGCAAGGGTGCCTTCTCCCCGTGATTATGTCTAGATGGGAGTTGATAGTGCTATCAGGGGAAGCATGGTCTATGTCCTCCTTTCATGTGTGAGATCAAGCTAAGCACAGGGAGAGCATGATCATGCTCTCCCCGTAGTTATTTCTGGATGACACTTAGCCTTTTTTACTCAGATGTTACAAGATTAGCACAGTCTCAGCATGATCGTGCTCACACTGTGTTAAATCCAAATGTCCTTCTTAACTCGAGAATTAGGGTTTTGAGATATCTTTTTGACCACGCCCCTTGCGTGTGACCCGCAAGTGCATGGGTTTGTCAAAGTAATAAATCCTAGGTGAGTGGGGTATCGTATCTACAGGGAATAAAGAATAGAAACACCAAGATTGCTACTTAATTAAGTGGACATGAAACAATGATGGTGTGGATAAAGATCAATGTAGACAAACTAAAGAAAATAAGAAAGAGAGGCACAAATAAATGAGAGGAAAGGTAATCGATAAAGGTGGGATACTCGGATATTCTTCCTCCTAGGATTATTGCTTGAAGTGCAAAACCAACTATTATGCTTCCTAACTAATGCTTAATGAGTCATGGACATCCTTAAATACACGGTCCAAAACCTAAGGTCAACCATGACTAACTCTATACTATGACCTATCGGAGAAATCACTTAATCTCAACACCTCACACTGTGTAAAGTTGCAAGAAGCTCTAGGGATTCCAACTGATAAACCCTATTCCAATATGTAGATCTAACATTGTGGTCCAGGTGAAAGAACCCTAGTCACAATTAAGCCCCAGGTGTTAAAGTCACTTAAAAGCTTTACTATGTTGCTCACACAACTAAGCCCCAGCGGAGTTCATCCCTTAATCCTTCACTTAATTGTGACCGCAAAGAACTCTTGGAATGTGAAGGTAGGATAAATCACACCAGAGGGGAAAGGGGACGCTCCACTACATCTCGACTCACCCTCTTGACCCTCCCCAATCTTGCTTTGTCTAACCCTCATGGTGTGTCACTCACTCATAAGGATTACCAATGTAGACTCCCAACCCTAGTGTCACTCTAATGGAGAAATCATTCAACAAGCATTCAAGATTGGAACTCAATTAAAGACATAAATTAAGGAGAGCATAATAAAGGTTAATAAAACAAATACATCCTAGCGTTCATAAAATCGAAGTACCAACTAGGGGTTTTAGCTCTACATTGAGAAAGATATAATCAATAATGAAATCGAAAGTAAAAACATGCAATCTATAGTAAAACCCCTTCGGTATTTATGTCGATGGTCTTATAGAGTGGCCTCATCCTCTATAAAGGTCCCCTTGTCAATCATAGGGCACACGTCACTGAATCGGTGCCAATGAAAGCTCCCCAAATAACTATCTTCCAAGAAAAACCCGGTGTCGAAGCCTGACAACGCCCCTCGCATATGTCCCGCAAGTGCACGGGTTTGTCAAGTAATAAAAGCCCAGGTGAGTGGGTATCGTATCCACAGGGAATATGGAGTAAAAATACTTACGTTATTTCTCAACTAAGTGAATTATAAATAGTGATTTGTGTGGTAAGATGTAGTGCAAATAAAAGTAAAAGAGACAAGAGAGAGAGCACAAGTAAAGGGGAGGTAAGGCAATCGATATAAATGGGGTACTCAGATATTGATCCGCCTAGGACAATCGTCTTGGATATTGATCCGCCTAGGACAATCGTTTCAAGTGCAAAAACCCTTTATTATGCTTCCTAACTAATTCATTAATGAGTCATGGAGATCCTTTAATACATGGTCCCAAATCTAATGTAAACCATGCCTAACCCTATACATGTCCCGGAGGAGAAAATAAACAATCTCTTAACTTCGCACTAGTATAGAATTGCAATGAGTTCTAGGGATTCCAAGTGATAAATCCTCTTTCTATATGTAGACCTAACCCTTTGGTCAAGGCGGAAGGTCCTTAGCCACAAATAAGCACTACATGCTAAAATCACTTCAACGCTTCACTCCATTGCACTCGCAACTAAGCCCTAGCGGAAGGTCATCCCTTAGCCCATTCACTCTATTATGACCGCAAAGAACACAAGGAATTGGAGGTAGAATAAATCACACCGGAGAGAAAAGGGGACGCTCCACTACCTCTCGACTCATCCTCTAAACCCTCTCCAATCTAGCTTTGTCTTTACTCTCATGGTGTGTCACTCACTCACAAGGGTTACCAATAAGAACTCTCAACCCTAGTGTCACTCAAAGTGAGTATTCATACAATCAATGCATTCAAGATTGGAACTCAATAAAAACATCAATTAATGAAAGCATAATAACAAGGTTCAATGAAACGAATACATCCAAGAGTTCATAATCCAATTACCCACTAGGGGGTTTAGCTCAACATGGAGATAAGTACAATCAATGAAATTGAATGTAAAAGCAATGAATCCATAGAAAACCCCCTCGATATTCATAACGATGGTCTTGTGGAGAGTCCTCTACTCATCCAAATGTCCCTTTGTTTGGCCTAGGATACACCTCGCATGATCGGTGCTGACGAAAGCTCTGCCACTAACCTTCTTCCAAATGGAGCGCAATGTCAGAGCCGTAGAACCTCTCCTAATCCTTAGCAAATACCTCTCAAAACCCTAGCCATAACCCTCTCTCAAGTTGGGGAAAAGATGAAGAAAAGAATTATGAAATCGGCGCTGAAATCGGCCTTAAATACAGTGTTGCTATAGTACCCCTGATACAGTTTTCTACTACAGTACCGATCCGAAATAGTGTCACCAATACAGGGTTGCCTTAAATACAGTGTTGCCAATAAAGTGTTACTATAGAACCATGCTACAGTACGTAAATGGGCACACGTTTATGTCGTAGATCACTTTGCTTCTTCAATGAACGGTCGCGTTGGTGGCGATATTGTTACACATGCACAAGCCAGAATACTTAGAATGTGAATGCCTCTGTGCCCCTCCAAATCATTGTGCTAGCTTGAATACAAGGAGGTTGGCACACATTCTAGCATCTTGAACAAGACTTATGTCTTCACGTTTGAACCTTCTCAAGATTTCCTCCAAATGGTGCACTCACGATCTACATTGGCTTTATTCTCTAAGATTCGGCTTCACAACCCTATATGAATGAAAGTAACATAAATACACACATATTAGCATTAAAACCCGATAACATTAATGCTCATCGTAAGGAAAAAACACTTCATATTCTTATCACACAAGCACTTATCAAAGCCATAGAACAACTCCAAAAGCCTTGCCGAAAGCTCTCTAAATACTAGCCACCGGCCTCTCAAAAGTTGGAGAAAAGATTGGAAAAAGGATGGAACGATCCCCCAAAAATCTGGCTGAATCGTGGCTTAAATAGGGCTGGAATCGGGCATCCACACGCCCCTTTGGATTCTCCACATGGGCCTGTAGAATTTCCATACGGGCGCGGAGAATTTCAACACGCCAATGTCGATTCTCTGGGAACCTGATTTTCGGCCGGCTGTGAACAGTAACTGATATAGTTCTCCATCAAAACACTCCCAATTCCACACTTTTCATCGAGGCAACATAAACGGGAACACGTTTATGCCGTAGATCACAACTCTTCTTCAATAAAAGTCCTCATTGGTGGAGATCTTGCTATCAATGCACAAGTCGGGATATGCAAATGTGACTTCCTGCGTGCCCGTCCAACTCATTGTAATGCCTTGACTACAAGGAGGTTGGCCCCTCGAATAGCATCTAGGAGACCAATACCCAGCCAGAATGAGTCCTGAGAAAATGACTCGTGCTCTAGCATACTTTCTCTGATGGTGCATCTACTCAGCTAGAATGTGCCCCAGATGAATCGGCTCTCTCTGCACCATGGAGTATAGGTATAGTAGCTCTTGTCTGCTCAGTACTCCTGTGCTATCACCACGCCCGTTCACTAATCGGCTAAGAATGGCGTAGATGTATCTATATACTGGCCGAGAAAGGCAAGTAGCCTTGGACACTCTTGGCTCATACTGCCCCTGTCCACAAAGTGTCCTATATGCTCTCTAGGGTGTCAGACTACTAGGATAATCTATGGGTAATCAATTGTACTCCTCTATATCTATGTAGACCTCGTCATATAAGCCCAGATAGAAGTAAAACTGTGTAACACTCATACTATAATGATGTCCAATTGCTATGATTTGTATAGCATCGACATTGTTGAATCTCGAGTAATTTGGGTCAAACTCAAAGGTCGAAAGCACCTCCAAAGTGAGCTAACGAATAGCTGGCTCTCGGATCAACGGGGCATGAAAACCGCACGGTCTCACACTAAAAACTCACAAATACATCATTAAATCTCTTCTAATTTCATCCTAAGCATCCATACCCACTTCTAATTGTAGAAACAAAGCAACATTCACTAGTTTCATTGATTAAAATCAAGAATTAACGAAGAAAAGAAGGAAAGAGGGTTTACTGACAAGTTGAAGATGTAGAACTTGGAATTGGCCGGAAAACAAGTAGAAATCCTTCTAAAATGACGGTGCGAGGTCGAGAGAGAGTAAGAGTGTGCTCTCTCATTGATTAGGAGTGTGAGAATGAAGAAACACAATGAGACTTTAAAGGAAACTCGCGCCTTTTCACGTTCTGTACATCCACACGGGCGTGTGGAAATTACCCATGCCCGTGTGGCTCCACAGGAGAGCATCCACAGTGCCAGATTCATGCCCCTGTGCGCTCTCAGGATAACTCTCTTTTGCTCTGAACACATCCATACGGTTGTGCGAAAAATACCCATGCCCATGTGCCTGACCCACATGGGCAGACGCATGCCCCTGTGGCTCTACTGTCCTTCCAAGAAAAATCTCTAAGTGTTTCCCATGCCCGTGCGGAAATTTCCCATGGGTATGGATCCTTACTATGCAATTCACAAGGGCAGACGCACACCCCTGTGTCTTCTAGGGATGGAGGAGACATTCTCTGCAGAGAATCACACGGGCGTGTGGAAATTACCCATGCCCATGCGTTTGTGACAGAATTATCCACAGGGGCGAGTCTATGCCCCTGTGTCTTCTAGTGAAAAATCTCTAAGTCTATGCAGTAAAAAATAGGCCCGTGCAGAAATTTCGCACGTGCGTGGACCATTAGAAGGTTGTTCACAGGAGCGAGTCCACGCCCCTGTGCCGTCTCTGGATGAGCTCTAAATGAAAAACGCACCCCCATGCGAATATTCTACACAAGCGAGTGTTTTCTCTGGACACTTAGAAAACTTTGTAGGCTCTGCAAAAAATTCCTGAACACAAATATACACTGAGAGCCTGCCTAACAATGCAATTTTAACTACAGAAAACACGAAAAACATGCTTAAACGACAATGATTCTTCGCCACACATGATTAGGCACATGATAAAACCACAATGTCCACGAGAAAATCACAGCAAAAGTATCTAAAAATCAAGACACTAACACTTAAAACCTTATTCATGCAAAAACTAAAATAAAAACTAGGAAAACAATAAAGATTTGGGTTACCTCACAAGAAGCACTTGTTTAACGTGACTTAGCTTGACGTACTTTGTCTTACCTCACGGGGGCTAATAGATGAAGGTTTCCCTCTTACCCATGACTTGGAAGAACGATGAACATTGTTTTTTGAAGGTAGAGGGAGAGTTATCGAGCTTGGTACCACTTAACAAGGGTTCATCAACCTGTTCTATTCTTGTGCATTCCCAATAGCCTTGGGGTATTTCTTTTGGTGTCTTCTTGCCCGCTTCATCTTTCGGAGAACCTTCGTCATGATCCCCGGAGTAGATGGTACTTTCTCCTCTAGACTAAGCATCATTACTTCTTCATTATCTACCTATTGGTCTAGCAACCCCTAGTACGGGTCCAGATTCAACATTTACTGCATATATTCATCAATTATCTCATTAGTAGTGTCAAGAAAATACAGAGTATCATCAAAGTCAAAGAGAATGTCGCATGGCTTTGGTAAGGCAGTATGTGAGCTTATTATCTCCCACCCTCATTGTCAACTCCCCGCTGTCCATGTCGATTAATGCCTTTGAAATACGCAAGAATGGCCTCCCAAGTATTAAAGGAACATCTACATCCTCGTCAACATCCAACACTACGAAGTCTACAGGAAATATGTACTTGTCCACCTTGACAAGTATGTCTTTAATGATGCCACTCGGATGTCTCACTGTTTGGTCCGCCAATTGCAATGTCATCCGTGTGGGCTTAGGCTCTCCCAAGCCTAGCTTCTTGAAAAAGATATATGGCATGACGTTGATACTAGCCCTAGAGTCTGCTAATGCCATTTTTTCACCCATATTACTAAAGTTGCATGGGATGATGAAGCTTCCGTGGTCTTTCTTCTTGTTCAGCATATTCTTTTACAACACAGCCGAACGAGAGGCATCTAAGATCACCGATGCACTATCCTCCAACTTCCTCTTGTTGGCCAATAAATCTTTCAAGAACCTTAACACCTTAATCATCATCATCAACAACTTAATTAACCAAAGCAAACCCTAATCTCAGTGCTACAGTAATACTACAGTAAAACCGAAAATCTCATCCTCTATTCAAGCTAGATTCATCATGAATACAAGGTTTTCCAAAACAAATTTCAAACTCTTATCATCTATAACAACATACCAAGTTTTTTCTACTCAAATCCATCATTTTCTTCATCAAATCAATGATATATATACATGCATACATACATCCATGCCAAATACAACACAAAGAAAGGTCCTTACCAAGCCAAGCCATCACCCCGGCGAGCTCTCTCCGGCGATCTCCAATCCTCCACCTGAAATCTCCAATTTTCCTCCTCATTTCTTCATTTTTTTTTTCTCTCACGGGGTACTGTAGCAAATGAAGGGAGAAGAAGATGAACAAAGCATCAAAATCTAGATTTTCCTCCAACTTAATTTTTCAGCCGAAATTTACTTTTAGTCCCTCAAAATATAATTTCTTACAAAACAGTCTGATAAACTCACAAATGGTCCCTAAATTATGAAATAGTATTCTTAAACGGTCCTTTCAAATTATCCAATGGTCGTGTATTATAACAAAATATTTCAAAAAGATCCCTTCCATCTTACCTTTCAGTCCTTGGTTTCCAGAAACATTTCATATCAATCCTTTTTCTATTACTCTTTAACCCAAAAATGTTTTAAAACTTTTACATTTAAGTCATTAATTTTCCCACTTGGGGTTTCTCAACAAGATTGCTTTGTAGAAAAATTTTTACTACCATTATAGTAAGACCATGAATATATTTTCCAACAGTTATCCACAGGTTCAGGGTATTACAAGCACTGTTCACTGCCAGCAGAGAAAATAGGAAAATAGAGAATCCACATAGACGTGTGGAAATTCCACACGCCCGTGTGAAAAATCCACCGGGGCGCTCACACGGGTGTGTGGATTCCCGATTCTAGCCCTTTAAATACCGATTCGAGCCACCATTTCAGCATTCTTTTCTCCCTCTTTTCCCCAACTTGAGAGAGGGCGGCGGCGGCTAGGGTTTTGAGAGGCATTGGCTAAGGCTTTTGAGAGGTTCTACGGCTCCAACGTCGTGCCCCATTTGGAAGAAGGTTAGTGGGAGAGCTTTCGTCGGCACCGATCCGGCGAGATGTATCCTAGGCCGAACAAAGGGACCCCTGCGACGAGTAGAGGACTCTCCACAAGTCCATCTCCATGACTAACGAGGGGGTTTTCTATGGATGCTTTGTTTTTACATTCGATTTCATTGATTGTATCTAGCTCCATGGAGAGCTAAACCCCCTAGTGGGTACTTGGGTATTTGTTAACCCTAGGATGTATTCATTTCATTGAACCTCTTTATTATGCTTTCAATTAATTGATGTTTATTGTGAGTTCCAATCTTGGAGACTTGATTGTATGAATGCTCCCCTAAAGTGACACTAGGGTTGAGAGTTCTTCTTGGCAACTCTTGTGAGTGAGTGACACACCATGAGAGTTAGACAAAGCTAGATTAGAGAGGGTTGAGAGGGTGAGTCGAGAGGTAGCGGAGCGCCCCCTTTCCCTTCCGATGTGATCTATCCTACCTCCACATTCCAAGAGTTCTTTGCGGCCATAGTAGAGTGAATGGTCTAAGGGATGACCTTCCGCTGGGGCTTACTTGCGAGTGCAACGGAGTGAAGCGTTGAAGTGATTTTAGCATCTATGGCTTAATTGTAGGTAGGGATCTTTCACCTAGGCCAAAGGGTTAGGTCTATACATAGGAATAGGGTTTATCATTTGGAATCCCTAGAGCTCATTGCAATTCTATGCTAGTGCGAGGTTGAGAGGTTATTCAATCTTTCCTCCGGGACATGTATAGAGTTAGGCATGGTTGACCCTAGATTTGGGATCATGTAATTAAGGATTTCCACGACTCATTATTGCATCAATTAGGAAGTATAATAGAGGGTTCTTGCACTTGAAATGATTGTCCTAAGCAGATCGATATCCGGGTACCCCATCTTTATCGATTGCCTCACCTTCTCATTTACTTGTACCTTCTATCTTGTTGTTTTTATTTTCGTTATTTTATGTTTTGTCACACTTATCACTATTCATCTTCACATTAGTTAAGAAATAACTCAAGTGTTTTTATTCCCTACTCTCTATGGATATGATACCATTGCCTTACCTTCTCCTTTACTTGTTCTTTCTATGTTGTTGTTTTTATTTTTCGTTATTTCATGTTTAGTAACACTTACCACTATTCATCTTTCACATTAGTTAAGAAACAACTCAAGTTTTTTTATTCCCTACTCTCCGTGGATACAATACCCACTCATCTGGGATTATTACTTCGACACCCGTGCACTTGCGGTTTACACGCATATTCAGACGTATCAACCCCCTACAAGGTCCCAGTGGAGAAATTAAGCAATCTCACGCCTGCCACCAAATATGGTTGCATAGAGTCTAGGTAATGGAGATAGAATACACCAATCAGAGGGGAAAGGGGATACTTCATTATCTTAGGAATCACCCTCTCAACCCTATTTAATCTTGAGGTTGTAACCCTAATGGAGATCTCTCTCCCACCAAAGCAACAAATCATGCAAACCAAATAACCACAAGATCAATAAGGCAAGCAAGCATTAAACAATCAAGAATGAAACTTAATCAAACTCGGATTAAATAGAAACACAAAGCAAATCCACACAAGATGAGAATCCTAGGGTTCATAGGCCCAAATACCCTCAGGGTTTTAGTTCTCCATGGAGCAATATACAAAACACACCATCAATGAATGAAAGTACATTAAAACCATAGAAATAAACCCCCTTATATATGAACTGATGGCCTTGATGGAGAGCTTCGACGTCTTAAAGGACCCTCTCCAAAGCTAGGTTCACCGGTGGCTTCCTTGATGCTATGACAGAGGAGGAATCGATCTAAGTTAGTGACAAAGCGCCTCGCAAGCAGCAAAGACCTTCTCTCCAAACCCTAGCCATCTCACCCATCAAGAGCCGCACCAAAAATGAGAAAGAATAGGGCAAAATGGCTATTTATAGCCCTTAGACAGTGTCTGTTACATGCCCCCACGCACCCATGTGGATTTTCCTCACGCCCTGCGTGGTGCGAGGGAATTTCCATGCGGGCGCGTGAACGATACTAGCTACGATGAAAATTCTACATTACTTAGATATAGTGAATGCTACTGTACTTAGCGATTGCCTTTCCTCTCACTTATTTGTGCCTCTCTTTCTTATATCTTTTATTTTTTCTACATTACATCTTATCAACACAATCATTGTTTCATCTTCGCTTGGTTAAGTAGCAATCTTGGTATTTCTATTCCTTATG
>NW_024086836.1:0-52086 GCF_009730915.1 Dioscorea cayenensis subsp. rotundata | reverse complement strand
TTGATTGATTACCCGCAAGTGTATGGGGTCGCCAAGTAATACCTTGAGCAAAAGCCCAAGGATCGTATTCCACGGGGTTAAGGAGCTCCTATTACTCCTCCATCACTCACTTTCATGGTATACTAAGTCTATTATTGAGGGGTCATCAAGATATAGGGATGCATGAAAATACATGGCACGGGTGATTTAGACCGACAGACCTCAATAATAGTTCAACCCCAATTTCTCGGCGGCTAAACCCTAATCCCATACAAATGATGACAGGGATCTCTCCTTAATCACATTCCTACGATTGCATTAAGTGAATGGAGATCACGCAACAAGGACACACTTAACTTAAGTTTATCCTCATGGTTCGGAGGGCTACCTACGCCCAATTTCTCGGCATGTTGGTCAACAAATACCCCTATTAGCTCATTAACGATCTAGTACACGAGAGTAGGTCACATCTACATGTACAACTCAAACAAGAACTAAGGATTTCTCCACATAATAGTTCTAGGCATGAAACACAATGAGCCAAATCATAAATCACACCAATGCATATCAAATATAAATGTAGCATCCAAAATACAAGATGAACCCCCCAAGGTTCACCTACATCCAGCGGCCTTGGGGGTCTAGTGTGCCATCATACAAATAAGTATCTCAAACACAACAAAAGCAAGAAGTAAATGCATAAATGACACTTCCTAGTCCGAATGATGAAGAGGAGAGAGAATGCTGGCCGAATGATGCTTCTTCTAGCCCTAGAGATGCCGAATGCTTCTCCTCCTTTGATGATGAGGCTTCCCCTTTAAGTTCAAGCTCTTGATCTTCCCAAGCTTCAAGCCAAACTCTCCCAAAGAATGGTGTCTTCGTTTCTCTCCTTCCTCCAAGTGATGGCTGCCAAAAACCCTTCAAAAGTCTGCCCTAGAGTCTCCAAGAAGTCAAGCCAAAAAGTCCCCCATCTTTCTCCAAAAATCCCTCTATATACCACTCATCATACCCCCTTGATGGCCTCCATCCCGAGTGCTATACCACTCCCTATGGCCCTCTTTATGGCCTCAATCCTGAGTGCTATACCACTCCCTATGGCCTCCATCCTGAGTGCTATACCACTCGCTATGGAGCTCAACATTGACACTATTTGGGGTAGGCAAACTCCATCAAGTAAATATCTTTTATTATAGCTACAGTGATCATCCCGGGCTCTATACCGGGCAGCATTGAAGCCTTATGCCATGATCCAAATCCTAACTTGAAACTCTTTAGGTGCTACAGTACTTCGCTACAGTACTGCGCCCTGGTTTTCTTCTCTTTTTCACCCGAATCATATCCTCGTGTCATCCATGGTGTTCTCGTGCCCTGCAAAGCAAATAACACACGATTAAGCAAAAATGGGCATCAATTCTAATGAAAATACATGCTAGAGGTAACAAATACATACACTCAAATACGTACATTTAGACACTTATCAAATATCCCCACACCTAAGCATTTGCTTGTCCCCAAGCAAACACATCATGAAAAACAAAGATAATGATAAGTGGCTAAGTGTATCACCTCCGGCTTAAATAAATACAAGACTCCACAAGCATGGAAAATGATAACTAGATGATGAGTTACACGCAGTAAGCACAACAGAAAGATCCTGTCTCACCTCGTATATGTCTGTGCCGTGTGTGTGAACCTTGTATTTCATCTACCCTGACTTGGTCTAGCCGACTGACTCCAATGAGTACAGCTCTAGATGCTAATCACTCCACTTGCAAAGAGTACTAAGTCCTAAAATGCTAAGCGCTACTTCAAAGAACAAGTAAGATCCTTCCAAGTCTTGAACTCGAACTAATTCCCTATTCTTCTCAAAACCTCTAGTAGGTAGCCAAAAAGATCACTAGGGCCTTTATTTTCATTCCATTTTATTTTCTTTCTTTTTCGAGTCCGACTAACATAGACTGCACTAAAAATCTTTCTGGAGGGTGCACATGTTGGTTAGGCACAAGAGCCACCCAACTACTCGATTACAATCTACATAGACGCATTCATGCTTCATTAGCAGAGGAATACTGACATAGACTCATTTTTCTTTTTACTCTTTTTACTCTTTTCACTTTTTCATTTCTCTTTCATTTTTTTTGTTTTTGTTTTTCACAATCACCCTAGATCATGTCTTCATACTACTCTACATGCCACAAAAACTAGGGTTAGCTCAACAAGACTTAGAAGTTCTTAAGAGTACACTGAAAGATAGAACTTAGTATTCTAAGGCTAAGTACTCAAAGTTGTGTGTTAAGCAATCAAGAGAGATAGAGTAGTCAAGTTGGCTATTCCCTGGGGCATCAATACAAGATCCGAGTGCACAAGACAATACTAGAGGTGAAACATGATTCAATAGAGTACAACAACAAATATGTAACTCAAATCAATCATTAATCCATGCTATAAGAGTCTTACAATAATGAACAAACCATCATGGGTAAACTAGCATGCAAATAATAACCTAGATCATAAAATACACCCATCCCCCACCTAGCGATGTACATTGTCCCCAATGTACACTAAGCATGAAAAGCATGGTAATATATGCAATGAAAACAATGGAGCAGGGTGGAACAAACTTCCCCGGTTAATCTTGTGCACACGGTGAGGAGTGACCCAAACCAAAGGTGTTGCAAGCGTTTCATGTCGGGTCCGGCCTCCATGGAATGTGGGGAGGCTCACCAAACTCCCTTAATGCACTAAAAGGCATAAGGGGCATCATCAATTCAAATAAAAATTAAGATTGCAAGAATACATAATAGGGAGTAGTCAACAAACAAAAAATACTAGATAAAGAGTAGTAGAGTTCTACACAAGGTTGGTAGGGCATCCCCTCACCAACTTATTGAAATCAAGCAAACAAACACACTTGCATAAAAAGTAAAGCAAGACAACAAATTAGAGAAATAAAACAAATGTCCATGCTCAAATAACACAAACTACAGTACTTTGCTATAGTGAATACCCCTACAGTCCGCGCTCTGGTTTTCTTCTCTTTTTCACCCGAATCATATCCTCGTGTCATCCATGGTGTTCCCGTGCCCTGCAAAGCAAATAACACACGATTAAGCACAAAACGGGCATCAATTCTAATGAAAATACATGCTAGAGGTAACAAATACATACACTCAAATACGTAGATTTAGACACTTATCAGTAGTAGCTTCACACATCCTCTAAGGTAGCTCTTTCCAAAGCGGCCGCTAAGGTGGCTTTCACACTTTCAAGGTGGCAGCTTTTTCTACCTGGGTAGTAGCTTTCACTCATATCATGAGATAGCTCTTTCTATCATTAGGGTATAACTAATATCTGACTTATGAGAGTAGCTTCATACTTCATCGGCGGTAGCTCTTTCCACCCACAATGCACAACCAAACAAGTGTTTTTTTTAGCAAAATAACACAAGAAACAAAACTAATTAGTCCCTTAAACATTGAACCTGAGTTTCCAAAAGAGTTTAATGAGTGAGTAGTACAACAAGTGTGAATTGGGCAAAATTTCCCAGAACTCCAAGTAAAAACTAGAGCATGAGAAAATTCAATGTTAAAAATTCTCCTAAACTGAAGAATACCATTATTGCAACTAAGGTGAACCACCATTGGCTATATGAGCACACACAATCAAAGTATAAGTATAAAGGACATGTGTAAATGAACCCCCCCCTCCCACACACACACACTTAAGATGTACATTGCCCTCAATGTACACATGCAAGTACAATAAAAGTATAGCAATTAAGCATATATGTGGGAGTAAGACAACGCCCCTTGTATGGGTTTGTCGAAGTAATAAAATCCTAGGTGAGTGGATATTGTATCCATAGGGAGTAGGGAGTAAAAATATTTAAATTAGTTCTTAACTAAGCGAAATATGAATAGTGATTTGTGTGACAAGATGTAATGCAAACAAAAATAAAAAGACAAGAGAGAGAGCACAAGTAAAGGAGAGGTAAGGCAATCGATATAAATGGGGTACTCAGATATTGATCTGCCTAGGACAATCGTTTCAAGTGCAAAAACCCTCTAATATGCTTCCTAACTAATGCATTAATGAGTCATGGAGATCCTTTAATACATGGTCCCAAATCTAAGGTCAACCATGCCTAACCCTATACATGTCCCGGAGGAGAAATTGAACAATCTCTCAACCTCGTACTCGTATAGAATTGCAATGAGTTCTATGGATTCCAATTGATAAATCATCTTCCTATATGTAGACCTAACCCTTTGGACTAGGCGGAAGGTCCCTAGCCACAATTAAGCCCTAGATGTTGAAATCACTTCAACACTTCACTCCATTGCATTCACAACTAAGCCCCAACGTATAAGAATTGATGCCCGTTTTATGCTTAATCATGTGTTATTTGCTTTTCAGGGTACAGGAATGCCACGGAGGACACGAAGATATAATTTGGGCAAAAAAGAGAAGAAAACAGGTCACGGTACAGTAGCATATTCACTGTAGCAGAATACAGAAGCAATGGTACTGTAGCATTGCCAATGCAGTAAGATCACTGATATGCCACTGTAGCACATGGGGAGTTTTTAAGTCAGAAATTGAACCATGGCATACGGCCTCAATGCTGCCCTAAATTGAACCTGGGCTGATCACTGTAGCCATAGAAGAGGATAGTTTGTTTGAAGGCATACTAGCTCAATGAGGTGCTCATTGAGCTGGTATGGATACTGTTATGATAGCTTTTGTGCACTTTTGCCTAGCCCAAATGGCCTCAATGAGGTCCTCATTAAGCCAGTATACCATCTCAATGAGGTCCTTATTGAGCCGGTATACCACCTGTATGAAGGCCGTTTTGGAGGTATAAATGCTCATTTCTTGGGCAAATGAGAGGGACTTCTTCTTGGCTTCTTAGGCCGCTGCCACCACACATTCTTGAGGCCTTCTGGCCATCTTCCGGCGACGTTCCTTGTGGGAAACGAGTGCACATCATCACCAAGAGGGAGAGGAGCAAAGGAGAAGGAGTTGGAGTAAAGATCTAAGCCACTATTGCATTACCATTCAAAGCTTCACCCATTCAAGGAGATCATGACCTAGAGGGGGTTTTCATTACTTATTTTATGTTTTTGTCTTCCTTGTATATTGTGTAAGTGGCCCTTATCATGAGGGATTAACATATTGTTGTGTTTGGATTTGGATGAACCCTAGGGTTAATCTTGTGTATGAACTTGGGATGTTGTTCTTCATTTAATTTGATGGTTGTTTGAGATTCAATCTTTCATGCTTTGATGATTAGAATTACATATATGGAGAAATCTGTAATTCTATCATGAGTTGTATGCGTAGATGTGACATACTTAGGTGTACTAGATCTAGGAGAGATTGAAAGGGGATACTTGTGCCTATACACCGAGAGATCGGGTGTTTGTAGCCCTCCATTGCTAGGTTTAAGCCGAAGGATAGTAGGTTTACTCCTATTAGAGAACTCCTAGAACTTGATGCAATCATAGGTGTGTTGATCTGGAAGAGATTCTGATTGACATTCGTATGGGATTAGGGGTTAGTTACCGAGAGATTGGGGCTAATCTATTCACGAGGACTCTAGGTCTCAACTATCGGCAACATCTTTAAACCATCCTAGTTTGGGACTTACTGACAACCATAGGTGGATTCCTTGTCCAAACACTCCATTCTCATGCTTGATACTCCCTTGTTTTCTTACATCCGTGTGCTAGTTACCCGGGCATAGGATTAGCTTAGGTTAGTTTATTTTGTTTTATTTGTTCTTCTTACTAAGGATTGTAGGCTAGATAATAGATGAAGAGTGAGTAATAATACTTCCTTGGCCCGTGGAATACAACCCATGTGTCACTCATAGGGTATTACTTGGCGATCCCTTACACTTGCGGGTAATCAATCATGGATCGACTTGTTGACTTTAAGTTTGTGACTGTGTGTTTTAGGATTTTCATGACTCATTAAGCATCCGTTGAGAGACATAATGGTCGGTCTTGAACTTGAAACACTAGTCCTAGGGTGAGCAATGCCCGTGATAAATACTTGTGTATTAGTAATACGAAGTATTCTGATAAGTGCTTGTGTGATAAGAATGCAAAGTATTATTTCCTTATGATGAGCATTACTTTTATCAGGTTTTAGCACTAATATGTGTGTATTTATGTTACTTTCATGCGTATAGGGTTGTGAAGCCGGATGTTAAAGAAAGAAGCTAATGTAGGTCATGAACGCACTATTTGGAGGAAATCTTGAGAAGGTTCAAACACGAAGTCATAAGTCGGGTTCAAGATGCAAGAATGTGTGCCAATCTCCTTGTATTCAAGTTAGCATAATGATTTGGAGGGGCACAACGGCAGTCACATTCGAGTATCTCAGCTTGTGCATTGATAGTAAGATCTTCACCAATGAAGCCATTTATTGAAGAAGAAAGGCAATCTACGACGTAAATATGTGCCTGTTTACGTTACCTCAATGAAAACATGGATTCGGGTGTGTTTTGGGCCATTACTATAGCAGGTTCTGTTCACAGCCGGCCGAAAAAATGAAGTTTAGAGAATCCACACGGGCGTGTGGACATTATCCACGCCCGTGTGGAATTTCCACAGGCCCGTGTGGAGAATCCATAGGGGCGTGTGGATGCCTAATTCCATCCCTATTTAAGGCTAATTTCAGCCCTGATTTGATGAATCTATTTTCTATCTATTCCCCAACTTGAGGGAGGGCTGCGGCTAAGGTTTTGATAAGTATTGGCAAGGGATTTAGAATGGTTCTATGGCTTTGACATCGTGCTCTATTTGGAAGAAGGTTAGTAAGAGAGCATTCGTTGGCATCGATCTGGCATGGTGTATCCTAGGCCAGACAAAGGGACCTTTGGAAGAGTCGAGGCTTCTTCACAAGACCTTTGTCATGACTATCGAAGGTTGTTTTCTATGGATTACTTGCTTTTACATTCGATTTCATTGTTGATTGTAACTAGCTCCATGGAAAGCTAAACCCCCAGTGGCTATTTGGATTTGTGAACCCTAGGATGTATTTGTTTCATTAAACCTTTTATTATGCTGTCATTAATTGATGCTTTAATTGAGTTCCAATCTTGAATGTTTGATTGAATGAATACTCCCTTAGAGTGACACTAGGGTTGAGAGTTCTTATTGGTAACCCTTGTGAGTGAGTGACACACCACGAGAGTTAGGCAAAGCTAGATTCGAGAGGGTTAAGAGGGTGAGTCGAGAGGTAGCAGAGCGTCACCTTTCTCCTCCAGTGTGATTGACCCTATCTCCATTTTATTGAGTTCTTTGTGGTCATAGTAGAGTGAATGGGCTAAGGGATGACCTTTCGCTGGGCCTTAGTTGTAGAGGCAACGGAGTGAAGTGTTGAAGTGATTTTAGCACATAGGGCTTAATTGTGACTAGGGACCTTCCACCTTGACCAAAGGGTTAGGTGTACATCTAGGAAGAGGATTTAACACTTGGAATCCCTAGAAATCATTGCGATTTTGTACGAGTACAAGGTGTTGAGATTATTTGATTTCTCCTCCGGGACATGTATAGAGTCAGGCATGGTTGACCTTAGATTTGGGACCATGTATTGAAGGATCTCCATGACTCATTAATACATTAGTTAGGAACCATAATAGAGGGTTTTGCACTTGAACCGATCATCCTAGGTGGAACATTATCCGAGTACCCCATTTATATCGATTGCCTTACCTCCCTTTATTTGTGCTTCTCTTTCTTGTCTCTTTTATTCTTGTTTACATTACATTTTGTTGACAAAACCATTATTCATCTTTCACTTGGTTAAGAAACAATTTATGTATTTTTATTCCCTACACCCTGTGGGTACGATATCCACTCACCTGGGATTGAATTACTTAACAAACCCGTACACTTGCCGGACATACACAGGGGCATTGTCAAGTTTTTGGCGCCATTACCGGGGAGTAGGTGTTTAGAGATACTTTGCACTTTGTTTTCTTAGCTATTCATTCATTCATTCTATTTCACATCTTATTTTTCCATCATCATTCTGATTTGTTACTTTTTTTTTGGTGTAGCTCCAGGTTATGACCTGAGGAAATCCTATGACATTGATTGAAGGAGATCCGAAAACTTGAACATACACTCAGAAGAAGCGGAAAAGAACATGTGCAAGAACCATCTAATCAAGCTGAAATAGAAGTTGAAGGGTCAAATACTATAGCAAAACATAATAAGCAATAGAGGATACTTTCTGATTATGCTAGACCCTCAGTTTTGGGTGCACAATCGAGTATTGTGCTACCCCCGATCACAGCTTTGAACTTTCAGCTAAAACCGACATTCATCCAAATGATTTAGCAGTCAGCGCAGTTCAACGGTTTGGCCGATGAGGACCCAAAAAACCACATAGAGAACTTCTTGGAAGTTTGTGATATGCTAAAGATTAATGGTGTATCGGATGATGCTATTAGATTGAGGGCTTTCCCATTCTCTCTCAAGAGAAGATCCAAGCAGTGGCTTCATTCCTTGCCCAAAGCCTCCATCACGACTTGGAATGAGATGGTCGAAGCTTTTCTTGCTTGGTACTATCCTCTGGGGAAGTCGGCCAAGTTTCGCAATGAGATATCGTTGTTTGTACAGATGGAGTTGGAATCATTATTTGAGACATGGGAGCGCTTCAAGGATCTTTTACGCAGGTGCCCACAACACGGATTTCCTGAATGGATGATTATCCAAACCTTCTACAATGGGTTGAATCCGAGTACAAGGCAATTGTTAGATGCCACCGCAGGAGGTATAATGGGGAGTAAAACCCCAGAAGAAGCCTGATAGTTAGTGGAGGACATGGCCATGAATAGTTATCAATGGAATGCGAGGGAAAGGAAAAAGGTGGTCGGGCTCCATGAAATAGATGCGGTAACCTTTTTGGCGGCCCAAGTGGAATCATTGAGCAAGAAGTTATACCTTCTAACTTCTAATATGGTGGCATCCGTGACTACTTGCACCAGGTGTGACGGAGGACATGCTCCATCTGATTGCCCGATCTCTATTGGTGATGCATCTTCGGTGGAGAAAGTTGACTTTGTGGGTAATGCAATGAGGAACCAAGGGAGTCCATATAGCAACACCTACAATCCAGGTTGGAAGAATCATCCCAATTTTTCATGGAGCAATCAAGGACCACAAAAGGCTATGGCACTGCCGGGTTTCCAACAACAACAAGCCCCGAACATGGAGAACCGAGTTTCAGGTTTCGAGACCTGAATGTCCGATTTAGAAAAGGCCTTGACTAGATTTGTGCAATCATCGGATAGAATATTTCAATCAGTCAAGGCTATACTTCGTAACCACACTACTTCCTTACACAATCTTGAGAATCAAGTGGGGCAAATTGTGAAGTCTCTATCAGAGAGACCACAAGGAAGCTTGCCAAGTAATATTGAGACCAATCCTAGATAGCATATGAAGGTGAACACTTTGAGAAGTGGTCGTGAGGTTGAGGATAGGCTTTTAAGTGAGAAGCCTAATGTTGATGCAACCGAGGTCATAGAGGTCGAGGAGGGAGCAAGCAAAGAATAGGAGATGGTGGCCCCACCTTTCAAGCCAAGAATCCCTTATCCCTCTAGATTGAAGAATGACCAAGTGGATGAACAATACAAGAAGTTCCTGAGTTTGTTCAAGCAACTCCACATCAATATTTCCTTTGTTGAAGCATTGTCCCAAATGCCTAAATATGCAAAATTCTTGAAGGACTTGTTGACTAGAAAGAGGAAATTGGAGGAGAGTGCCTCCATGATTCTAGATACGTCTTGCTCGGTGGTCTTGCAAAAGAATATACCGAACAAGAAGAAAGACCCAGGAAGCTTCATCATTCCGTACAACATTGGCAACTTGGGTAAAGAAATGGCATTGGTAGACTCAGGGGCTAGTATCAACATCATGTCATATTCCTTCTTTCAGAAGCTAGGCTTGGGAGAGCCTCGACCCACTTGGATGACATTGCAATTGGCGAGCCAAACAGTGAGACATCCGAGGGGCATCATTAAAGATGTGCTTGTCAAAGTTGACAAATATATATTACCTGTAGATTTTGTGGTGTTAGATGTTAGTGAGGATGCGGATATTCCTTTGATACTTGGGAGGCCATTCTTTCGCACTTCCAAGGCATTGATCGACATGGACGGCGGGGAGTTGACACTGAGGGTTGGAGATGATAAGCTCACATACCGCCTCGCCGAAGCCATGCAACCTTCTCTTGACTTTGTTGATACTCTTTACTTTCTTGACACTACTAATAAGATTGTTGATGAATATATGCAGGAAATGTTTAATCCGGACCCATATGATGGTTTGTTCGACAAAGATGTGGACAATGAAGAAGTAATGAAGCTTGGTCTAGAGGAATAAGTACCATCTAACCTGGGAATCATGAAGAAAGTGCTCCGGAAGATGAAGAGGGAAAGGAGACGCCATCAGAAATGCCCCAAGGCTGTTGGGGATGTGTGCGAACTAAACAAGTTGGATGAACCTTTGCTAGGTGGTACCAAGCCAAATGATCCCCCCTCTATCTTCAAGAGACTTTGCTCATCATGCTTTCAAGTTATGGGTAGGAAGGTAACCTTTATCTATGAACTCCCGTGAGGTAAGACAAGGTATGTCAAGCTTAATGATGTTAAACAAGTGCTTTTTGGGAGGTAACCCAAGTGTTTACTGTTTTCTTAGTTGCTAGTTCAGTGTTTGCATGAATAAAGTGTTGAGTGTTGGTGTCTATATGTTTTGATGCATTGTTGTGTGTTTTCTTGTGGATTTTTGATGTCATCGCTCTTTCATGTAGATTTGGCAAAGTTTTTGGTCGTGTAAGCTAGTTTCTCATGTTTTCACTATTATATTTTGCATAATGGGGCAGGTTCGGAGTGTGTTTACATGTTCAATAATTTTTTGCAGAGCCTGCAGGGTTTTTAAGGCACTCATAGAAAATGCACGGGCGTGTGGAATTTTCACATGCCCGTGGATTTGCACTGTAAGCTCATGCAGAGAAAGCACAGTGGTGTGGACGCTCGCTGTGAATGACCTTGTGACACCCACACGCTCGGGGGTAATTTTTGCACGGGCGTGTTGTTTCCTGCAGAGACTTAGCAATTTTTCTTGAGAGCACACAGGGACGTGGACTCGCCCCTGTGGGCAAACTTGTGGCTAACACATAGGCGTGGGTATTTTCCGCACCTCCATGTGAATCTGTGCAGAAGAGCTCTCCTCCATCCAGAGAATACATAGGAGTGTGCGTCTGCCCCTGTGAACTGCCTAGTAATGATCCACGCCCATGCGGATTATCCACACAGGCGTGTAAAACACTTAGAGAATTTTATCGGTTGACAAAGGAGCCACAGCGGCGTGCGGCTGCCCCTGTGGATTGGGCGCATGAGTGTGGATAATTTTCTCATGCCTATGCGGATGCATTCAAAGACATTGTGTGTTTTCCCGAGAGTGCATAGGGGCGTATGTCTGCTGCTGTGAAGCTCTTCTGTGGAGGCGCACTTGCGTGGGTAATTTCCACACGCCTGTGCGGATGTACAGAATGTTAAGAGACGAGAGTTTCTTTTAAAGTCTCATAGTTACCCTTCATTTTGAAACTCCTAATTCATCTGAAAGCACACTCGCACTCTTCCCCTATCTCGTACCACCATTTTGGAAGGGATTTCAATGGTTTTTCTGGCCGATTCCAAGTTTTATAGTTCAACTTGTTGGTAAGCCCTATGTCCTTCTTCTCTTTGCCAATTCTTGATTTTAATCGATGGAACTGGATAATATTGTTTCATTTCAATAATTAGAGGGGATTTGCATGCTTAGAAAGAAGTTAGAAATGATTAAACAGTGTATTTTTAGATTTTTTAGGCACGACCGTGTGATTTTCACGCCCCATGGATCCACACGGGCGTGTGGAAATTCCTCACGACCGTGCAGATTTCTGCAGCTTGCTTTGATCGATTTTCTTTCAAATTTTGCAGATTATAGCACCTCGGTCGAGGAAACAAGCTGATAAACGGGTAGCATGAGTCATCTCTTGAGCCCGAAAGCATGAGATTTGCTATTTCCGAGCATCAACTAGCGCTTTGAGTGATTATCGAGGTTGAGATTTGGACAATCTCGCCTCCTAGACACTAGTATACTGCAGGATATACAGTAAGGAGATGTGTTAGCAGATGAGGTCGAGGATCTCATTTCAGTGGATGGTTGTAGGCAGTTATTGTTCATCAAGGAGCCAGGCACTTATGCACTTAGTCTTGAGGTCCTATCATCATTCGAGTTTGACAAATCTTATGCGTGATTTGACACCATTGACGCCATTTAGTTAGGAGCATTTGGGCATCAGCATAGCATGAGCATTACTCAGTTTTCAGTTCAGCTTGGCTTGTACGAGGAGGCATTTATAGACACTGAGGAGTATACCCAGTTACATACAGATTACTTTAGAGCCTTGACCCCGCAGAGCGCACAGAGCATTGTGTGGTCAGGGCCAGTATGAGCCGGGGGTGTCCAAGGCCACGTGCCTTTCTTGACTTGCGTATCGATATTTGCATGCCATTCTGAGCAGGTCGGTGAATGGCCGTGGTGATAGCACTGGCGTTTTGAGCCAGCGAGAGTTGTTGTACTTGTACTCAATGGGTTAGAGCACACCGATTCATCAAGGGCACATTATCGTGGAGTATATACGACATCATGGATAGTATGCCTGATTGGGAGCGATCTTCTCAGGGCATGACAAGATCCCCTTGCTTATATCCCGCAAGTGCACGGGTTTGTCAAAGTAATAATCCCGGATGAGCGGGGTCAAATCCACAGGGAGTAGGGAGTAAAGATACTTAATTCGATTCTTAGCTATGTGGAGTATCAACAATGATAAGTGTGGTAATGATTCAATTCTCAGAAATTAAAAGCAACAAGTAAGAGAGTGCAAGAACTCTCTATTATGCTTCCTAATCAATGCAATGGTGAGTCGTGGAAATCCTTACATACATAGTCCCAAATCTAAGATCAACTATGCCTAACTCTATACATGTCCCGGAGGAGAAATCGAACAATCTCAACAACTCGCACTCGCATAGAGTTGCAATGAGCTCTAGGGATTCCAAGTGATAAATCTCTTCCTAAATTTAGACCTAACCCTTTGGTCCAGGCGGAAGGTCCCTAACCACAATTAAGCCCTAGATAATAAGATCACCTCAAAGCTTCACTCCATTGTACGCGCAACTAGGCCCCAGCGGACGTTCATCCCTTAGACCATTCACTCTATTATGGCCACATAGAACTCGAGGAACGGAGGTAGAATCTATCACGTCGGAGCGGAAAGGGGACGCTCCTGTACCTCTTGACTCACCCTCTCAACCCTCTCCAACCTAGCTTTATCTAACGCTCGTGGTGTGTCACTCACTCACAAGGTTACCAATAAAAACTCTCAACCCTAGTGTCACTCTAGGGGAAATGTTCATACAATCAAGCATTCAAGGTTGGAACTCACAATATACATCAATTTATTGAAAGCATAATAAAGAAGTTCAAAGAAACGAATACATCCTAGGATTCACAATCACCCAATTACCCACTAGGGGTTTAGCTCTCCATGGAGCTAAGTACAATCAAATAAATTGAATGTAAAAGCAATGAATCCATAAAGAAACCCCCTCGATGGTCGTGTCGATGGTCTTATGGAAAGTCCTCTACTCGTCGTCCAAGGATTCCTTCACCCGGTTTAGGATACACCTCGATCGAAGCTCCCCTACCAACCTTCTTCCTAATGGAATCACGATGTCAGAGCCATAGAACCTCTCCAAAACCTTGGCCAATACCACTCGAAACACTAGCCGAAGCCCTCTCGCAAGTTGGGGAAAAGATGGAGAAAAGAATACCAAAATTGGGGCTGAATCGGCTTTAAATAGGGCTGGAATCGGGCAACTCCACAGGCGTGCACGATACACGCGCCCGTGCGGAATTTCCACACGCCCGTGTGGATTCTCTGTTTCTCTGATTTCTCGGCCGGCTGTGAACAGTGCTGCTACAGTAATTGCTACAATGTTGGTGGGGTTTTTGTCATGAATCACTTGCTTCTTCAATGATATACATGTTGGTGGGGTTCTTGTTCTTATATGCATAGGTCGGAATGCTCGAGTGTGACTGCCTTTGTGCCCCTACAAATGGATGTGCTCACTCGAATGCGAGGAGGTTGGCACACACTCTAGCATCTCACACCTGTCCTATGTCTTCGCGTTTGAACCTTAGTAAGATCTCCTCCAAAATAAGTGCATTATGATCCACATTGGACTATTTCCTTCATACTCAGCCTCACAGGCCTACCTGCATAAAAGTAACATAAAAACACACATATTAATGTAAAAACCTGAGAAAAGTAATGCTCAACATAAGGAATGAACGCTTCGCATTTATATCGCACAAGCACTTATCAAACTCCCCCACACTTAAGCTTTTGCTTGTCCTCAAGCAAACATTAAAACATTCTATACATCAATAAAGAAAATATTGAAAGTGATTGGCCTTAGGTTCACCGAGGTATACAAAGGAAATATTCTACAAGTAAGGAAAAATTTCAACACTCAAATACGAAAAAAATCAATGCTCTAGCTAAAAATCTTGAATAAAAAAAGGATAACAAACCCGAATTTCGTGTAAGTGTGTGAACTCACTCAAAAACAACCCAAGTTATACTCCTCAAAGTTCTAAGTACAAGGGACTTATTTATCTACAAAAGGTGATAAAAAAATTTTTAAAAAGATGGTAGTAGCTTCACACATCCTCTAAGGTATCCCTTTCCAAAGCGGCCGCTAAGGTGGCTTTCACACTTTCGAGGTGGTAGCTCTTTCTACCCGAGTGGTAGCTTTCACTCATCCTATGAGATAGCTCTTTCTCTCATTAGGGCATAACTAGTATCCAACTTGTGAGAGTAGCTTCATACTTCATAGGTGGTAGCTCTTTCCACCCAACAAATACAAATAAACAATAAAACTATTTTGTGTTCCTTCTTTTCATAATTTTTTTTTGAATTAGCACAAGAAAATAAACCTAAATAGTCCCTTTAACATTGAACATGAGTTTCCAATAGAGTTCAAAAAGTGAGTAGTGCACTAAGTGTAAATCGGGCAAAAATTCCTAGAAATTCAAGCCAGAACTAGAGCATGAAAACATTCAATGATAACAATTCTCCTAGACTTAAGAATACAAACATTGCAACTAAGGTGAACCGCCATTGGCTATGTGAGCATATAACAATCAAGAACAATAGAAAAGATGTGTGCACTATGAAAACTCCCCCGCACACTTAAGTTGTACATTGTCCTCAATATACACATGCAAGCTCACTCAAAATATATCATTCAACAATAGATGTGGGAGAAGCAATCAAAACAATACTCCCCTGACTCCTAGTGTTGCGTTTTGATGAAGCTAATTCATTGGTAGTAGTCTTCCAACGGGTTGTCAAGCTCGCACGGCCAAGTGCTGAAGCACCTTGACCATGCCCATGACTAAGTCTCAATTTCCAGGAAGACAAGACCATCTGCACACATACACGAGGGGGTTCAGTGAAGGTCAAGAAAAACAAAAATAACTCGAGTGTATAAAAGATGAAGCAATGAATACAACTCGATAATGCAAAATGACATAAACTCATAAGGAAAATCCTTTCTGAGTGAACAAGTCTAAAAACAAGAAAATAAGATAAAGTAAAATGCATGAAAATAAAAGAAAGGTCAAGTGTCGGAGTTGCTCTCGGGCTCCACTGCTGCTGTTGCTGAAGTGGAAGCATATAGTGGGTCCTCCGGTGCTGGCGTCGAGGATGGGGGTGCTGGAGGCACTGGCAGTCCGGGTCTCAGGAGATCTCGAAGGAAATTGAATCGGGCCATAAGATCTGTGTACTGAGCCAAATGCAAAGCCTGGAGCTCCTCTATCAAAGTCCGAATCTCTCTAACATCGGTCTCCAGCCTCTCGATACGGTCATAGGCTCGAATACCCGGTGCTATGTAAGATGGAGGAGTCTCGCTGAACACCCCCCGAAAGATCTCCTTCGCTCGGTGATCTCGCCGGTAGTCATGAGTGAGAATATAAACCCCTGGCCAAAACCTCCGTACCAACCCCATCATCCTGATCGTATCGAAAGCAAGAGGGGTGGGCACAACTGTCCTCTCAGCACCACGTAGAGCATCGCCCAAACCCATTCCCAGAATGAGTCTGGTGATATAAGGGCCCGCAAATAGTAAACCGACTCTCGTCGAATGACCCTGGTATAGCAAAACATCTACTAGAATGCACCCTAAGTGAAGTGGTACATTGCGAGCCATGGAGTATAAGAAAAGCGGATCCGAGTCCCGTCGAGCGGGCTGTAGTTATCTCGCTCGACCATCACGGACCTGCGATGATCGCGTGTACATATCTATAATCGAACCGGGACAAACTAGAAGCCTTCGATAATCCCGGTCCATACTCCCCACGCTCACACAAAAATCCTCAGATGCATGATATGGAGGATCGACATCTGGAAATCTACGGTAGATCGGCCATACTCCACTGTATCTCAGATAAGCGACATCGTACAGTGCCCGTCCCTAATCGAAAAACTCATTGACGCTCATGGAGAATGGATGTCCGAATGCTCGAATCAGATCGCCTCAGAGTGTCAAGTCTCCCATGCAGCAATCAAAACTCAAAGGATGCTAAAACCTCTAGCGTAAGTGTGCGGTAAGCTGGTTCACTAATTGTTAGCGACCTCCTCCAACTTCCTCACGCCAAAGCATCTCATCAATCTCATTAATTACCTCGTCACCCTGCTGAATATGTTGAAGCACTTGTACATCCGCGAAGCAAGTCTGACTCAAACCCGAGTGCGAAAAGTCTCTCAAGCGAGCCCTGATGTACATCTCCTTTGTATGAGTGAGCTTGCATGTGTACATTGGGGATAATGTACAACTTAAGTGTAGGGGAAGTTTCATAATGCACATCTCCTTTGTATTAGTTTTGATTGATATACATGCTCACATAGAGAATGACTATTCACCTTAGCTACAACTATTGTATTCTTGAGTTTAGGAGAATTTTGAACATTGAATGTTCTCATGCTCTAGATCTTGCTTGAATTTCTAGGAAGTTTTGCCCGGTTGACACTTGTTGCACTACTCACTCTTTTAAACTCCTTTGAAAACTCAAGTTTGATGTTAAAAGGACTAGTTATAGTTGTTTCTTTTGTTAACTGTTTCCAAAAAAAAAAAATGGAAAAAGGAAAAAAACAGAACAAAATAGTTTTAATTTTTTAAGTTGTGCTTAATGTGTGGAAAGAGCTACCACCTATGAAGTATGAAGCTACTCTCATAAGTATGAGACTAGTTATGCCCTAATGAGAGAAAGGGCTATCTCATAGGATGAGTGAAAACTACCAGTCTGGTAGAAAGAGCTATCACCTCAAAAGTGTGAAAGCCACCTTAGCGGCCGCTTCGGAAAAGGCTACCTTAGAGGATGTGTGAAGCTACCACCTTCTTTTTAATTTTTATTACTTTTTTGTAGATAAATAAGTCACTTATACTTAGAACTTTGAGGAGTATACCTTGGGTTGACTTGAGTGAGTTTACACACACTTACACGACTTCAGGTTTGTTGTCCTTTTTTGATTCAAGTTTTTAGATAGAGCATTGATTTTTTGAATTTCCCTTAGTTATAGAATGCTCTTTTTACATGTTTTGGTGAACCTAAGGCCATGAACTTCCAATATTTACTTCGTATATACTTCAATGTTTTAATTTTTCCTTGAGGAAAAGCAAAAGATTAAGTGTGGGGGAGTTTGATAAGTGCTTGTGTGATAAGAATGTGAAGTATTCTTTCCTTATGGTAAGCATTACTTTTATCAGGTTTTAGTGCTAATGTGTGTGCATTTATGTTACTTTCATGCGTATAGGGTTTTAAAGACGAATGTTAAAGAAAGAAGCCATTGTAGGTCATGACCGCACTATTTGGAGGAAATCTCGAGAAGGTTCAAACGCGAAGTCATAAGTCGAGTTCAAGATGCAACAATGTGTGCCAACCTCCTTGTATTCAATTTAGCACAATGATTTGGATGGCCACAAAAGGAGTCATATTCGAGTATCCCGGCTTGTGCATTGATAGTAAGATCTTTACCAATGAAGCCGTTTATTGAAGAAGCAAGGCGATCTATGATGTAAACATATGCCTGTTTATGTTACCTCAATGAAAACATGGATTTGGAAGTGTTTCGGGCCTTTACTGTAGCAGGTTATGTTCACAACATCGAAAAAAGTGAAGTTCGGACAATCCACAAGGGCATGTGGACATTATCCATGCCCGTGTGGAATTTTCACAGGCCCGTGTGGAGAATTCATAGGGTCATATGGATGCCCTCGATTCCGACTCTATTTAAGGCTAATTTCAGCCTGGATTTGAGGAATCTTTTTCCATCTTTTTTTCCCAACTTGAGAGAGGACTGCATGCTAGTGTTTGAGAGGTATTGGCTAGGGATTTGGAGAGGTTCTATGGCTTCGACATCACGCTCAATTTGGAAGAAGGTTAGTGGAAGAGTTTCATCAGCATCGATCCAGAGAGGTGTATCCTAGGCCGGACAAAGAGACCTTAGGAAGAGTCAAGGCATATCCACAAGACTATCGTCATGACTATCGATGAGGTTTTCTATGGATTACTTTCTTTTACATTCAGTTTCATTGTTGATTATAACTAGCTCCATGGAGAGCTAAACCCCTTAGTGATACATGGATTCGTGAACCCTAGGATGTATTTGTTTCATTAAACCTTTTATTATGTTTTCATTAATTGATGCTTTAATTGAGTTCCAATCTTGAATGTTTGATTGAATGAATACTCCCTTATAGTGATACTAGGGTTGAGAGTTCTTATTGGTAACCCTTGTGAGTGAGTGACACACCAAGAGAGTTAGACAAAGCTAGATTGGAGAGGATTGATAGGGTGAGTCAAGAGGTAGCAGAGCGTCCGTTTTCCCATCCGGTGTGATTTATCCTACCTTCATTTCCTTGAGTTCTTTGCATTCATAGTAGAGTGAATGGGCTAAGGGATGACCTTCCACTGGGGGTTAGTTGCAGAGGCAACGGAGTGAAGCGTTGAAGTGATTTTAGCACCTAGGGCTTAATTGTGACTAGGGACCTTCCATATGGACCAAAGGGTTTGGTCTACATCTAGGAAGGGGATTTATCACTTGGAATCCCTAGAACTTATTGCGATTCTGTACGAGTGCAAGGTGTTGAGATTTTTTTATTTCTCCTTCGGGACATGTATAGAGTCAGGTATGGTTGACCTTAGATTTGGGACCATGTATTGATGGATCTCCACGACTCATTAATGCATTAGTTAGGAAGCTTAATAGAGGATTTTGCACTTGAACCGATCATGCTAGGCGGAACATTATCCGAGTACCCCATTTATATCGATTGCCTTACCTCCCGTTTACTTGTGTTTCTATTTCTTGTCTCTTTTATTCTTGTTTACATTACATTTTGTTAACAAAAAAATTATTAATCTTTCACTTAGTTAAGAAACAATTTAAGTATTTTTATTTCCTACTCCTTGTGGATACGATACTCACTCACCTGGGATTTTATTACTCGACAAAACCTTGTACTTGCAGGACATACGCAAGGGCGTTGTCATATTCTTTTTTTAAGATGAGCATTTCTTTTCTCAGATTTTATCACTAATACATGTGTTTCTGTGTTCTTTTGTGAATCTAGGGTTGTGGAACCAAATATAGAGGAATGAAGCCAAAGTAGATTGCGATTGCTCTTTGTTGATGGAATCATGGAGTGAACAAATGTGAAGACACAAGTTGTGCTTGAAAACACATGAATGTCTGCCAACCTCCATGCGCTCAAGCAATTACAAGGTTTGGAAAGGCACAAAGACTGTCACATTTACGTATTCCGACTTGTGCAGTACTAGCAAGACCTCCATGATGTTATCCCTTATTGGAGAAGCGATGCCAACTAAGTCATAGACGTGTGCCCGTTTATGTTGCCTTGATGAAAAGTGTAGATTCGGGAGGGTTTTTGGCGGAGTATTACAGCAGGTTACTACAAAGAAATCAATGTAGCAATTTACTCTAGCGCTACTTTTCACGTGCCATATAAAAATCAGATTCCTCGTAGATTCACACGGGTGTGTTGAAATTCCATGACGCCTGTGGAATTCTCGATTCTAGCCCTTTATAAAGCCACGACTTGTACCCATTTGGAAATCCTTTTTTCCATCTATTCTCCATATTTTCTCCAACTTTGGAGAGCCCTACGGCTAGGGTTTAGGGGGATTTGGGCAAGGTTTTTGGAGTGGTTCTACGACCATCGCCACCACGCTCCTTTGAAGAGAATAATTGAATCGGCACCTGACAAGGTCCCCTTGCTTATATCCCGCAAGTGCACGGGTTTGTCGAAGTAATAATCCCGGGTGAGCGGGTACCGAATCCACAGGGAGTAGGGAATAAAAAAATACTTAATTCGATTCTTAGCTATATGAAAGATCAATAATGATGAGTGTGACAATGATTCAATTCTCAACAATAAAAGCAACAAGTAAGAGAGCAAAAATAAAGAAAGGGGGTAAGGCAATCGATAAAGATGGGGTACTCGGATAATGCTCCACCTAGGATAATTGTTTCAAGTGCAAAAACCCTCTATTATGCTTCCTAATTAATACTGTGGTGAGTCGTGGAAATCCTTAATTAAATAATCCAAAATCTAAAGTCAACTATGCATAGAGTTGCAATGAGATCTATGACTTTATAATCCAAAATATAAAGTCAACTATACATGTCCCAGAGGAGAAATCGAACAATCTCAACACCTCACACTCGCATAGAGTTGCAATGAGATCTAGGGATTCCAAGTGATAAATCTCTTCCTAATTATAGACCTAACCCTTTGGTCCAGGTGGAAGGTCCCTAACCACAATTAAGACCTAGATACTAAGATCACCTCAACACTTCACTCCATTGTATGCGCAACTAAGCCCCAGTGAAAGTTCATCCCTTAGACGATTCACTCTATTATGGCCGCAAAGAACTCGAGGAACGGAGGTAGAATCTATCATGTCGGAGGGGAAAGGGGACGCTCCTGTACCTCTCGACTCGCCATCTCAACCCTCTCCAACCTTGCTATGTCTAACGCTCGTGAGTGTGCCACTCACTCACAAGGTTACCAATGAGAACTCTCAACCCTAGTGTCACTCTAGGGGAAATGTTCATACAATCAAGCATTCAAGGTTGGAACTCACAATAAACATCAATTAATTGAAAGCATAATAAAGAGATTCAAAGAAACAAATACATCTTAAGGTTCACAATACCCAAGTACCCACTAGGGGTTTACCTCTCCATGGAGCTAAGTACAATCAAAGAAATAGAATATAAAAACAATGAATCCATAAAGAAACACCCTCGATAGTCGTGTTGATGGTCTTGTGGAAAGTCTTCTACTCGTCGTCCAAGGATTCCCTCGTCCGGTATAGGATACGCCTCGACGGAAGCTCCCCTACCAACCTTCTTCCTAAGGAATGACAATGTCAGAGGTGTAGAACCTCTCCAAAACCTTGGCCAATACCCCTCAAAACCCTAGCCGAAGCCCTCTCTCAAGTTGGGGAAAAGATGGAGAAAAGAATACTAAAATCGGGGCTGATTCGGCTTTAAATAGGACTGGAATCGGGTGACTACATGGGCTTGGATGCTTCACGCGCCCGTACGGAATTTCCACACGGGCGTGGATAATTTCCACACGCCCGTGTGGATTCTCTGAACTCCTGTTTTCTCGGCCGTCTGTGAACAGTGTTGCTGCAGTACTTGCTACAATGCTCTGCTACAGTATCCGTTCTGAATAGCTTCGCGAATCCATACTTTCATCGGAGTAACGCAAACGGGCACACGTTCACATCGTGGATCACTTGCTTCTTCAATGATAGGCACGTTGGTGGAGCTCTTATTCTATGTGTATAAGTCAGAATGCTCGAGTGTGATTCCCTTTGTGCCCGTCCAAATGGATGTGCCAAACTCGAATACGAGGAGGTTGGCACACACTCTAGCATCTCACATCCGACCTATGTCTTCGCGTTTGAACCTTAGCAAGATTTCCTCCAAAATCATTGCATTGTGATCCACATTGGCTTCTTTCCTTCATACTCGGCCTCACAACCCTACTTACATAAAACTAACATAAAAACACACATATTAGTGTAAAAACCTGAGAAAAGTAATGCTCAACATAAGGGATGAACGTTTCGCATTCATATCGCACAAGCACTTATCAGCACCGATTCGGCGAGATGTGCCCTAGGCTTGATAAAGGAACTTTTGAAGAGGACAAGGCTACTCCACAAGACCATCGACATGAATACCGAGGGGGTTTTACTTATGGATTGCATGTTTTCACTTTTGATTTTATTATTGATTGTATCTTGCTCCATAGAGAGCTAAACCCTTAGTGGGTACTTGGACTTGTAAACCCTAGGATGTTATTGTTTCATTGACCTTTTATTATACTTTCCTTAATTGATGTCTTTAATTGAGTTCCAATCTTGAATGCTTGTTGAATGATTTCTCCCTTAGAGTGACACTAGGGTGGAAAGTCAACATTGGTAATCCTTGTGAGTGAATGACACACCATGAGGGTTAGATAAAACAAGATTGGAGAGGATCTAGAGGGTGAGTCGAGAGGTAGCGAAACATCCTCTTTCCAGTTCGCTGTGATTAATCCTACCTTCGTGTTCCAAGAGTTCTTTGCGGTCACAATAGAATGAAGTGCTAAGAGAGGAACTCCACTGGGCTTAGTTGCGTGGGTAATAGAGTGAAGTGTTGAAGTAATCCTTAGTGCTGGGGCTTAATTGTGACTAGGGGTCTTTCGCCTGGACCAAAGGGTTAGTCCTATATTAGGGAATAGGGTTTATCACTTGGAATCTCTAGAGTTTCTTGCAACTATACACAATGTGAGGTGTTAAGACTGATTGATTTCTCCACCGGGCCATAGTGTAGAGTTAGTCACAGTTGACCTTAGGTTTTGGACCGTGTATTTTAGGATTTCCACGACTCATTAAGCATCAGTTAGGAGACAAAATAGTTGGTCTTGCACTTTAAACAATAATCCTAGCGGGAGTAATGTCCTAGTGCCCCACTTTGTATCGATTGTCTTTTCTCTCATTTTATTGTGCCTCTCTTTCTTATTTTCTGTAGTTCTTTTCATATTGATTTTTTTCGCACCATTATCGATTCATCTTCACAATTAAGCCCTAAATACTAAGATCACCTCAACGCTTCACTCCGTTACACGCGCAACTAAGCCCCAGTGGAAGTTCATCCCTTAGACCATTCACTCTATTATGGCCGCAAAGAACTCGAGGAACGGAGGTAGAATCTATCACGTCGGAGGGTAAAGGGGACACTCCGGTACCTCTCGACTCACCCTCTCAACCCTCTCCAACCTAGCTGTGTCTAATGCTCGTGGTGTGTCACTCACTCACAAGGTTACCAATGAGAACTCTCAACCCTAGTGTCACTCTAGGGGAAATTGTCATACAATCAAGCATTCAATGTTGGAACTCACAATAAACATCAATTAATTGAAAGCATAATAAAGAGATTCAATGAAACGAATACATCCTAGGGTTCACAAATACCCTAAGTGGCCACTAGGGGTTTAGCTCTCCATGGAGTTAAGTACAATCAAAGAAATAGAATGTAAAAGCAATGAATCCATAAGGAAACCTCCTCGATAGTCGTGTCGATGGTCTTGTGGAAAGTCCTCTACTCGTCGTCCAAAGATTGCCTTGTCCGGCATAATATACGCCTCGACGGAAACTCCCATACCAACCTTCTTCCTAAGGAATGACAATGTCAGAGCTGTAGAACCTCTCCAAAACCTTGGCCAATACCCCTCAAAACCCTATCCGAAGCCCTCTCTAAAGTTTGGGAAAAGATGGAGAAAAGAATATTAAAATCGGGGCTGAATCGGCTTTAAATAGGGCCGGAATCGGGTGACTACACGGGCGTGGATGCTTCACGCGTCCGTGCGGAATTTCCACACGCCAGAGTGGATTCTCTGAACTCCTATTTTCTCTGCCGGCTGTGAACAGTGCTGATACAGTACTTGCTACCGTGCTCCTGCAGTTCTCTGCTACAGTATCTGGCCTGGCTAGCTTCCTGAATCCATACTTTCATCGGAGTAACGCAAACGGGCACACGTTCACGTCATGGATCCCTTGTTTCTTTAATGATAGGCAAGTTGGTGGAGCTCTTGTTCTATGTGCATAAGTCAGAATGCTCGAGTTTGACTGCCTCTGTGCCCTCCAAATGGATGTGCCAAACTCGAATACGAGGAGGTTGGCACACACTCTAGCATCTCACATCCGACCTATGTATTCGCGTTTGAACCTTAGCAAGATTTCCTCCAAAATCGGTGCATTGTGATTCACATTGGCTTATTTCCTTCATACTCAGCCTCACAACCCTACCTGCATAAAAGTAACATAAAAAACACATATTAGTGTAAATAAATCGAGAAAAGTAATGCTCAACATAAGGGATGAACGCTCAGCATTCATATCGCACAAGCACTTATCAAACTCCCCCACACTTAAGCTTTTGCTTGTCCTCAAGCAAAAATTAAAACGTTGTGTGCATCAATGAAGAAAATATTGAAAGTGCTTGGCCTTAGGTTCACCGAAGTATACAAAGACAGCATTCTACAAGTAAGGGAAATTTCAACACTAAAGACGAAAAATCAATGCTCTAACTAAAAACTTGAATCAAAAAGGATACAAAACCCGAAATCGTGTATGTGTGTAAACTCACTCAAGTCAACCCAAAGTATACTCCTCAAAGTTCTAAGTACAAGGGACTTATTTATCTACAAAAGCGACAACAATATCAAAGATGGTAGTAGCTTCACACATCCTCTAAGGTAGCCATCTCTAAAGCGGCCGCTAAGGTGGCTTTCACACTTTCGAGGTGGTAGATCTTTCTACCGGAGTGGTAGCTTTCACTCATCCTATGAGATAGCTCTTTCTCTCATTAGGGCATATCTAGTATCCGACTTATGAGAGTAGCTTATCGGGCAAAAATTCCTAGACATTCAAGCAAAAGTAGAGCATGAAAACATTCAATGTTAAAAATTCTCCTAAACTCAAGAATACAATCCTTGCAACTAAGGTTAACCTTCATTGGCTATGTGAGCATATATCAATCAAGAACAATAGAAAAGAATGTGTGCAGTATGAAACTCCATCCCCCCCACACACACTTAAGTTGTACATTGTCCCCAATGTACACATGCAAGCTCACTCAAAATATATACCATTCAAAATCAAATGTGGAAGAAACAATCAAAACAATACTCCCTTGACTCCTAGTGTTGCGTTTGATGAAGCTAATTCCATGGGGGTAGTGTTCCGACGGGTTGTGAAGCTCACACGGCTAAGTGCCTAAGCACCTTGGCCGTGCCCATGACTAAGTCTCAATTCCCAAGAACACAAGACCATCTGCATGCATACACGAGGGGGTTCAGTGAAGCTCAATAAAAACAAAATAAACTCGAGTATATATATAAGATAGACAATGAATACAACTCAAGATGCAAAATGAAAATAAGCTTAGAAAGAACTAAAAGTCAAATGTCGGTGTCGCCCTCGGGCTCCGGTGCTGCTACTGCTACTAGTGAAGATGGACATGGTGGGTCCACCGGTGCCGGGGTAGAGGATGTGGATGCTGCAGGAACTGATGGGGCCTGAGGAGTGGCCTGTGTAGCCCGTAATCTCTACAATCTCGGCTCGAGCCTCCGCTACCTCAGTCCGTACCATCCCCAAAGTGCTCTCGAGCCTCTCAAAGCGATCATAAGCTCGAGATGGTGAAAATATACGCACGGGGGGTGGTTCCTCTGCCATTAGAGGTGCCTCAGTCTCCATCAGTACTGGCTGAGGTTCAGGAGCAGGCTGAGATGCCCCAGCTTCATCACCCTCATCCTGGGCTATCTCTGGAGCTATTAGCACTAAAACAAAAACCCCTGTCCAAACCCTGCGGATCATACCCATCAATCTTATCATCTCTAGACTCAGGGAAACAGGTATACTCGTCTTCTCGGCCCCACGAATTGAATCTAAGAGATGCATGCCCAGCACTAATCTCATAATGTAGGGGCCAGAGAAGATCACTCCCAGTCTAGCATAGGGTCCCTGATGTCTGATGTACTCTGCTATGATGTGCCCTAAGTGAATCGGTATGCGCTGTACCATCGAGTACAAGTATAGTAGTTCCTGACGGCTCAGAACACCAGTGCTATCACCACGGCCATTGACTGACCTACTCATGATGGCATGTAAATATCTATATACAGGTCGGGAAAGGCACGTGGCCTTGGACACCCCCGACTCGTACTAACCCTGACCACATAGCACTCTGTAAGCTCTCTGCGGGGTGAAGGTTCCAGGATAATCAATCAGTAACTGAGCATACTCATCAGTATCTGTGAATGCCTCCTCATACAAGCCAAGTAGTACTAAAAACTGAGTAACGCTCAAGCTATGGTGGTGTCCAAATACTCTGAACTGAATGGAGTTCAAACTACCGAAGCTAGTGTACGATTTGTCAAACTCGAATGATGATAGCACCTCCAGTGCAAACTCTCGGATGGCTTGCTCTATAATCATCAATAACTGCCTCCAACCACTTGCTGAAACGAGATCCTCTACCTCATCAGCGAGCTCATCTCCCTGCTGTAGATCTCGTAGTATAGTCGTGTCCAGGAATCGAGTGTGCCCGAATCGGAGTTTCGACAAGCGCTCATAGCGAACCTGATGCTCTGGAATCGCAAACCTCATGCCCTCAGGCTCAGGGGATGACTCATGCAGCCTCTTATCAGCTTGCTTCTTCGATCGAGGTGCCATAATATGCAAAATTTGAAACGAAATCGATCAAACAAGTTGATAAAATAATACTGCAGAAATCCACACAGTCGTGTGGAATTTCCGCACGCCCGTGTGAAACCACGGGGCAAAAAAAACGCACGGCCACGCTTCAAAAATCCAAAAATACAACTTAAAAATACTTCTAGCTTCGTTCTAAACATAAATCATCTTTCTAATTGAAGAAAAGAAGCATTATTAACCAGATTAATCGATGGAAACCATGAATTGGCGAAGAAAATGATAAATAGGGCTTACTGACGAGATGGAATGAGAAAATGATGAACCGGCTGGAAAACCTCGCAAGAATCCTACCAAATTGGCGCTATGCAATCGGAGAATGATGTGAGAGTGTTTTCAGACGAATAGTGGTCGTGAAGAGGGAGAGAAACTATTCTTCTTTAAAAAGAACTCACAACCCTTGGTGTTCTGTGCATCCACACGGGCGTGTGGAAATTACCCATGCCCGTGTGCCCCACAGGAGAGCTTCACAGGGGCAGGTGCATGCCCCTTGGCACTTTAGGGAAAAACTCTCACAGACTCTGAACGATCTCACACGGGCGTGCAGAAAATACCCACACCCGTGCGCCCGACCCACAGGGGCAGCCGCACGTCCCTGTGCCTTCTCTGAACATCTGAGAAGAATACCAAGTGTTCTACATGCCCGTGCGGAAATTCCGCACGGACGTGGACATTCACATGCCCATCTCACAGGGGTAGCCACACGCCCCTGTGTCTTTTTCGGGATGGAGAGAACTTCTCTGCAGAGTTTCGCACGGGTGTGTGGAAATTACCCACACCCGTGCGTGGTTCACAAGGTCGCCCACAGGGGCGAGTCCACGCCCTTGTATGCTCTCAGGATAATCCGCCCAACTTTGCAGGAATTCACACGCCCGTGTGGAAATTTCCCACGGCCGTGTGACAATCGCATGGTCGTTCACAGAGGCAGCCGCACGCCCCTGTGCCTTCTCTGGATGAGCTCGCAGTGCAACAACACGGGCGTGCGGAAATTCCACACGCCCATGTGTTTTCTCTGGATGACTTAGAAAAATCTGCAGGCTCTGCAGAAGATTTCTGAACATGTTTACACACTCAGAGCCTGCTCTATTATGCAAATATACCAGTGAAAAACATGAAATAAAGCTCAAACGACCAAACTTCGCCAATTCCACATGAAAACACATAATGACTTGAAAAACCCACAATAAAATCGCAGCACAAGCATCTAAAAATCAAGACACCAACACTTAACAATTTATTCATGCAAACAACATTAGTAAAAAATAAGAAAACAGTAAACACTTGGGTTGCCTCCCAAGAAGCACTTGTTTAACATCACTAAGCTTGACGTACCTTGTCTTACCTTCACGGGGGTTTATAGATGAAGGTTACCCTCTTACCCATGGCTTGAAAGCATGATGTGCAGTGTCTCTTGAGGGTAGAGGGTGTATTATCGGGCTTGGGACCGCCTAGCAATGGTTCATCCAACTTCTTTGGTTCACGGATGTCTCCAACAGCCTTGGAGTGTTTCCAGTTACATCTCCTAGCCCTCTTCATTTTCTGGAGCACCTTCTTAAAGATCCCCGGGGTAGATGGTACTTCTTTCGTCGATCCAAGCATCATTACATCTTCATGTCCCTCCTCTTGGTCGAACAAACCTTCATACAGATTTGGATTGAACATTTCCTGTATGTACTCATTAATAATCTCATCAGTAGTGTTTAGAAAGTATAATGTATCATCAAAGTCAAGAGAATGCCGCATGGCTTCAGCAAGGCGGTATGTGAGCTTGTCATCTCCAACTCTCAATGTGAACTCTCCGCCGTCCATGTTAATCAATGCTTTGGAAGTTCGCAAGAACGGTCTCCCAAGTATCAAGGGTACATCCGCATCCTCATCAACATCTAGCACTACAAAGTCAACAAGAAAAATGTACTTGTCCACCTTGACAAGCACGTCTTCAATGATGCCCCTCGGATGTCGCACTGTTCGGTCCGCTAGTTGCAAAGTCATCCGAGTAGGCCTAGGCTCGCCCAATCCTAGCTTTTGAAAGAAGGTCTATGGCATGACGTTGATACTAGCCCTGAGTCCGCCAATGCCATTTCTTCACCTAGATTGCCAATATTACACAGAATGATGAAGCTTCCGGGTCTTTCTTCTTGTTCGGCAAGTTCTTTTGCAACACTGCCAAGCATGAAGCATCTAAAATCACTGAAGCACTTTCCACCAACTCCCTCTTCTTAGTCAACAAGTCTTTCAAGAACTTCATATGGAGAGCTAAACCCCCAGTGGGTACTCGGGTATTGTGAACCCTAGGATGTATTTGTTTCTTTGAACTTCTTTTTATTATGTTTTCAATAAATTGATGTTTATTGAATGCTTGATTGTTTGAACATTTCCCCTAGAGTGACACTAGGGTTGAGAGCTCTTGTTGGTAACCTTGTGAGTGAGTGACACACCACGAGTGTTAGACAAAGCCAGGTTGGAGAGGGTTGAGAGGATGAGTCGAGAGGTACAGGAGCGTCCCTTTTCCCCTCCGGTGTGATAGATTTTACGTATGTTCCTTGAGTTCTTTGCGGCTATAATAGAGTGAATGGTCTAAGGGATGAACTTCCGCAGGGGCTTAGTTGCTCGTGCAATGGAGTGAAGCGTTGAGAGGATCTTAGTATCTAGGGCTTAATTGTGGTTAGGGACCTTCCACCTCGACCAAAGGGTTAGGTCTATAATTAGGAAGTGATTTATCACTTGGAATCCCTAGAGCTCATTGCAACTCTATACGAGTGCGAGGTGTTGAGATTGTTTGATTTCTCCTCCGGGACATGTATAGAGTTAGGCATAGTTGACCTTAGATTTGGGACTATGTAATTAAGGATTTCCACGACTCACCATTGCATTGATTAGGAAGCATAATAGAGGGTTCTTGCATTTGAAACAATTATCCTAGGCGGAGCATTATCCGGGTACCCCATCTTTATCGATTGCCTTACCCCCTTCTTTACTTTTGCTCTCTTTCTTGTTGCTTTTATTGTTGAGAATTTAATCACTATCACACTACTTATCATTGATCTTTCATATAGCTAAGAATCAAATTAAGTATTTTTAATCCCTACTCCCTGTTGATTCGACCCCCCTCACCCGGGATTATTACTTTGACAAACCCGTGCACTTGCGAGATATACGCAAGGGGACCTTTTCAGTGATGTAAATAAGAATTAATGCAAATAGAAATAAGAAAAGAAGTAGGAGGCGCAAATAACTAGAACGATAAATGGGGTACCCGGACATTGCTCAACCCAGGACTATTGTTTCAAGTGCAAGACCAATCATTATGATTACTAACTAATGTTTAATGAGTCATGGAGATCCTTAAACACACGGTCCCAAAAATTAAGGTCAACCGTGACTAACCCTACACTATACCCCGGTGGAGAAATCTCTCAGTCTCGATACCTTATACTGTCCTAGGTTGCTTTAGGCTCTAGGGATTCCAAGTGATTAACCCTATTCCCTAAAATAGATCTAAACCTTTGGTCCAAGCGAAAGACCCCTAGTCATAATTAAGCCCCAGATACTAAGGATTACTTCAACGCTTCACCTTGTTGCTTGCGCAACTAAGCCCAGCGGAGTTCGTATCTTAGCACTTCATTCTATTGTGACCACAAAAAACTCTTGGAACATGGAGGTAGGATAAATCACACTGGAGCAAAAATGGGATGTTCCGCTACATCTTAAGTCACCCTCTCAACTTTCTCCAATCCAGCATTGTCTAACCCTCATGGTGTATTACTCATTCACAAGGATTACCAAAATTGATTTTCAACCCTAGTGTCACTCAAAAGAAAAATCAACTCAACAAGCATTCAAGATTCGAACTCAATTAAAACATCAAATAATGAAAGCATAATAAGAGGTGAAAGAAACAATGTCATCCTAGGGTTTACAAACCCAAGTAACCACTAGGGGTTTCGCTCTCCATGGAGCAAACCACAATAAATAATGAAATCAAAAGTAAAAACATGCAATCCATGTATAAAATCCCCTTGGTGTTCGTACTGATGGTCTTGTGGAGTTACTGCGTCTTCTCCAAATGTCCCCTCATCAAGCCTAGGGCACATCTCGCAAGAATTTCCACGCAAGTAATTTGCTACAGTACTGTTACGTCAAAAGTGCTGCAGTGATTTCCATAAACACGATCCAAACATTCTTCTCTTGAGGCCACATAATCGAGCACATGATAATGTAGTAGGCTATAAGACTTTTCTTCATTGACGCGTCTTGAAAGATCTTGAAATCCTCTCAAAGAGAATGAATGTGAAGATGTGATTGCCTTTGTGCCCTTCCAAATGGTGAATCGTCTTGTATATCTATGGAAGTTGGCACACATATCTTCATTCACAAACTCCTTTTGTGCTTTCATCCTTGATTTGCGCAAGAACTCCCAACATAGTGCCTTAATAGCCTATCTTTGCTTCTTTTTGCATTTCCAATGCATTCACAACTTATATACATAAAAGAACACCCAATACACGATATGACACATAAACCGCATATAAAATGATGCTTAAAGCATGTAAAACACATATAACAACATGTTCACTCAAGCACTTATCAAACTAAAAAATTTGGCACGACCGAATATGCGTGTGTGCGGCAAGTGCACGGGTGTCAAAAAAATATAATACCCGTGAGTTGGGTAGTCGAATCTGCAGGGAACAGGGCTACTAGTACTAATTTCTTCTCTACTTTCTAGCCTAATGATAAATAGAAAGGTGTGGTGATCTAACGTACGAAGAAATGAATACCGAAGATGAATATGCAAGGGTAAAATGGAGGGAGATCTCAATCAATAAAGATGAGGTACCCGGGCAATGCTCCCCCTAGGATCTAACATGAATTTCAAGACTTGCTAAATGCTTCTAAACTGAGTCTAATGAGTCAAGGTAATCCAAGAATAGCTGGTCCTTGTCTCCAAGCAAGTGGTACTAGTCCTGTATAATGTCCCGGCGTAGAAATCGCTCAATCTCAACACCTCACACCCCATATGACCGCAATAAGATCTAGGGATACATAAGAGTGAAACCGATTCCTAAAGATAAATCCAACCCTAATTCCCGGCGAAGGATCCCTAACCCCGTACAAGGTCCCGGTGGAGAAATCTCTCAATCTCATGCCTCACACCAAATATGGTCGCATAGACTCTAGGGAATACGGAGATAGGAAACACTCAAACGGAAGGGAAAGGGGACGTTAAACTATCTCATGACTCACCCTCTCAACCCTCTTTAAATTTGATGTTCTAACTCAAATGGAGACCTCTCACATCAAAGTAACAAATCATGCAAAGTAGCTTGATAAGTGCTTGAGTAGACATATTTTTATATATGTTTTACATGCATTGAGCATCATTTTTACCATGGTTTATGTCTCATATTGTGTATTTGTTGTTCTTTTATGCATATAGGTTGTGAATGCCTTGAAGAGTAAAAAGAAAGCAAAGATGGGTTATAAAGACACAATGTTGGGAGTTCTTATTCAATTCAAGGACCAAGACACAAGAGGAGTTCATAAACGTGGAGATGTGTGCCAACTTCCAAGAAAGAAGATTCAAGTCAATTTACTAGTTGGAAGGGCACAAAGGCAGCCACATCTTCATGTTCCTTCTCTTTGTGAAGATTGCAAGACCTCTCAAAGATACATCGATGAAGAAAAGTTTTATAACCTACCACATGAACGTGTGCCCGGACATGTGGCCTCAAGAGAAGAGTGTTCCTGACTGTAGCAATTTCACTGTTCGCGTGGAAATTCGACGGGCCCGCGTGAAAATTCCTGCAGCCCACGCGGCCGCGTGGAAAATCCACACGGGCGCATGAGGGCACATGATAGGCCCGATCTAAGGCCTATAAATAGCCGGTTTGCCCTATTCTTTCTCATCTTTTGTGCGGCTCTTGAGGGGTGAGACGGCTGGGTTTGCAGAGGAGGTCTTTGCGGCTTTGGTGGCGCTTCATCACCAACTTTGATCGATTCCTCCTCCGTCATAGCATCAAGGAAGCCATCGGTGAACCTAGCTTCGGAGTGGGTCCTTCAAGACGTCGAAGCTCTCCATTAAGGCCATCAATTCATATATAAGGGGGTTTATTTCTATAGTTTTAATGTACTTTCATTCATTGATGGTGTGTTTTGTATGTTGCTCCATGGAGAGCTAAAATCCTAGAGGGTATCTGGGTTTGTGAACCCTAGGATTCTCATCTCTTGTGGATTTGCTTAGTGTTTCTATTTAATCCGAGTTTGATTAAGTTTTAATCTTGATTGTCTAATGCTTGCTTGCCTTATTGATCTTTTGGTTATTTGGTTTGCATGATTTGTTACCTTGGTAAGAGAGAGGTCTCCATTAGGGTTAGAATCTCAAGATTGAAGAGGGTTGAGAGGGCGAGTCATGAGATAGTGAGCATCCCCTTTCCCCTCCGATTGGTGTATTCTATCTCCGTTCCCTAAGCTCTATGCAACCATATTTGGTGTGAGGCATTAGATTGAGAGATTTCTCAATCGGAACCTTGTAGGGGATCCTTCACCGGGAATTAGGGTTGGATCAATCTTTAGGAATCGGATACACCTCTTGGAATCCCTAGAGTGCTTTGCGGTCATATGTGGTGTAAGGTGTTGAGATTGAGCGATTTTTCCACCGGGACCTCGTAGGGGACAAATACCTGTGATCAGGAGGCCGGATCCGATTATATTTGGATTTCCAAGACTTAACTTACTCTTCATAGAAACACTTTGCTCATTCGGTACCTAATACCTAAATCCTAGGTGGAACATTGCCCGAATACCCCACTTTTACTGATTGAGATCTCCATCCATTTCACCCTTGCATATTCATCTCCGGTATTCATTTCTTCGCACATTAGATCACCACACCTTTCCATTTATCATTAGGCTAGAAAGCAGAGAAGAAGTTAGTATTAGTAGCCCTATTCCCTGTGGATTCGACTACCCACTCACCGGGGTAATTATTACTTCGACACCTGTGCATCTGCGGTTTACACACATATCTGGACGCGTGTCAAGTTTTTAGCGCCGTTACAGGGGAGCAGGATATTAGGAACGCTAGGACTTCGTTGCTCTAGCCACTTAACTTTTTCTTTATTTTGTCTATTCCACACTTTCTTTTTCTTCCATCTTTCTCATCGGTTTTTATTTTGTTTTCATCATTTTCACTCTATCTTCTTTCACCATTCTATTTTGTTTTATTTTGTCTTAATTACTTTTTCTTGCATAGAACTTGAATGATGATTAATCCAGTTGTAGATTTATATTTTCAGGTTGATGCTCTCACTAGAAAAATTGATCAATTTATCAATGTTCATCAACAACACAATCCATATCGCATCAACTATCATCCAAATCAAAGGAGCTAACCAAACCTCTTATGGTATATTTGATAAGTGCTTGAGTGAACATGTTTTTATGCATGTTTTACATACATTGAGCATCATATTTTTTACGCTTTATGTCTCATTTCATGTATTGGGTGTTCTTTTATGCATATAGGTTGTGAAGGCATTGGGATTTCAAAAGGGAGCGAAGATAGGCTATCATGGCATAATATTGGGAGTTCTTGTACAAATCAAGTTGGAAGACACAAGAGGAGTTCGTGTATGAGGAGATGTGTGCCAACTTCCATAGTTTTGCAAGCCAAGTTATTAATGGAAGGGCACAAAGGCAGCCATGTCTCCACATTCCTCCTCTTTGTAAAGATTTCAAGACCTTTCAAGACGCATTGATGAAGGAAAAGCCGTATAGCCTACCATATGATCGTGTGCCCGATCGTGTGGCCTTAAGAGGAGAATGTTTATCATCGCGTTTGTGGAAATCACTGCAGCAAAAGTACTGTAACAATCTACTGTAGCAGTACTTTAGCATAATTACTGTTCACGCGCCCGCGCGGAAATTCCGCGCGCCCGCATGGAAATTCCTGCAGCCCACGCGGGCGAGTGGAAAATCCACGCGGGCGCGTGGGGGCACGTGACAGACGCAGTGTGAGGCTATAAATACACCTTTTGGCCGATTCTAAAGGGACTTTTTGCGGAGCTTTGAGCATAGACATTGAGAGAGAGCCGGCTAGGGTTTGAGGAGAAGGTCTTCGCCGATTGAGAGGGAGTTCTTCACCAACTTTGATAGGTTCCTTCGACGTCATACCATTTTGGGGAGCCATTGGCGACCTAGCTTCGGAGAGGAACCCTTCAAGACGTAGAACTACCAATCAAGGCCAATCCACGCGAATTCGAGGGGGTTTTCTCTATGGGTTTTATTGCTTTTCATTGTATCCATTATTGTTTTGTAACTAGGCCCATGGAGGGCTAAACCCTAGTGGGTATTTGGGCATGTGAACCCTAAGATTTATATTTTGGATTGATTTTCTTAATGCTTCTAGTTAATCCGAGTTGTCTTGAATTTTAATATTGTGATTTAATTATTTGGTGTGAGGCATGAGATTGCTCGATTTCTCCGCCGGGACCTTGTAGGGGGTTAGGATCCTTCACCGGGAATTAGGGTTGGATCTACATTTAGGAATCGGTTTCACTCTTAGGTTTCCTTATAGCATATTGCGGTCATATAGGGTGTGAAGTGTTGAGATTGGTCGATTTCTCCACCGGGACCTTGTAGGGGACTAGTGCCTTTTGGTTGGAGACAAGGATTGGTTATCGTTGGACTACCTCGACTCATTAGACTCGATTCTAGAGCATTTAGTGAATCTTGAGCTTCAAGGAAGATCTTAGGGGGATCATTGCCCGAATACCTCATCCTTAGTGATTGAGACTCTTCTACCTTTATTTCTTGCATACTTGTTTGCTTTGCTTGGAATTAGTTCACTTCATCATATTCATTGATTCCGACTAGATAATTGAGAAGTGGTTATTACTAATACTTCTGTTCCCTGTGGATTCGACTACCCGACTCACCGGGTAATTATTACTTCGACACCCGTGACTTGCGGTTTATACACGCATATTCGGATGTGTCAATATTGATGGACAACAATGGGAAGCACCTCAACAAGAACTTCAATGGGATGAGAAAGTAGTTGAAGAAGATGTACTTCGGTTCGAAAGAGTGTTACCGAGATTTATTGAAGCAACCGATGCCCGTTTCCAAAATATTGAGGCCACATTAAGTTGTCATGAGATCTCCATCAAAAACATTGAGCATCAATTAGGAGAGATCTTGGACATGCTTGCTAAAGAAAAAGAAGAATTTGAACAAGCAAGGCAAGTATCTCCGGGACATGATGAGGCCATGAACAACATGGAAGAAATTGGGCAAATTGAGTACATTGGGGCAGAAAATGAAAAGCAAGAAGTTGAATATCATCTTGAGATTTTGGATTGTGTGACTGAAGATTGTGCTTGTGAGCGAGAAAATTTTCAAAGGGATTTGCTAGTGTCATGCTCCTTTCAAGTTGAAAATACATTAGAAGAAGAAAACCCTAAGGTTATGGAACAAGCATCTTTCTTTAGGATTGATCAACTCTTACAATGCAAGAAAGAGACTTTGGGACGGGAAGAAGATGTGGGTAGGAGATTGAAGCCATCCAATGACCCACCTATGCTAAGCTTGGACAATTCCCAACCCAAATTGTTTCCTTGGAGGCCAAAAGTAAGATGGTTGGACTTTCCAATTAATATTCCAACCCGACAACTAGATTCTTGGTTTAAAGGAAGCAGCTATGCAATGTCTAGTCGGGAGGAACATACTCTTTTCAAGACTCCATAAGGTAAGGAAAAGGTACGTCAAGCTTAGTGACGTAAAACAAGCGCTACTTGGGAGGCAACCCAAGTTTTTAAATGTTTTCTAGTTTAGATTTTCATTTTTGCAGTAATAAATTCGTGAGTGGGTACTTTGATGAATTTTTGTTTGTGTTGAAGTTTTCATGGAAAATTTTTGGTGATTTAAATTGATTTACATATATGTGGCATGGTTTAGGGTGTAATTCATGTTTATAGTTGAAGAATTAGTATTAATTTGAAGTTTTGGAGCCTTGCGTGGACTGTCTACAGAAATTTTGCAGCTCACGTGGTCGCGTGGAATTTCCACGAGGCCGTGTACAGTTCCCACGCAAGGGTGTGGAATTTCCACACCCCCATGTGGCTTATAAGAATATGAGGGGTCACTTTTCATTATCATCATCACTTACACTCTTCATGTCCCACTTCTCCATATTCAAGAATCCGAACTTTTGAGCACAAACTATGTTTCTTCAACTCATTTGAGATTTAAAAGTGTTTTGCCGGCATTTGCATTAAGTTTCCTTCACCAATTTGCGCCGGTAAGCTTCATCATCTCCCATTTTCTCCATGCTCTTATTTTGCCAATCCATGAATTTTTATTGGTTTATAAGTGTTGTTTTTCATGAAAAATTTTGTAGAAACACTTTAGAATGCATGGATCGAAAATTTTTGGAAGCATTGGAGCCCAACCATGGCTTCTTGGCCATGGTTGGGTGCCTACGCGGGCGCGTGGCCGGCCCACATGCCCGTGTGGGCTGGCCAGCCGTTCGGCTGCGCAGCCACACGGGCGTGCGGCCATCCCACGCGCCCGCATGGGCTGGTGTAGCGCGGCCGAGCTTCCACGTAACAGTGTGGCCTTGCTACCGAGGCCAGCCGCTGCGCACGCTGGCGCGGTGAGCCCACGCCGCGTGGGGTCGGCCACCAGCAGGGCGCCCCATAGCGCTCGTGTGGGCTTCCCAGCTACGCGGGCTGGCGACACGCGCTCGTGTGGCACCCTGGCCGAGACCAGAACGCGCCCACGCGGGCGCGTGGCTACCCCACACGCCGCGTGGGCTAGAAAAGCACCCAATAAGGCCAAAAAAGTGCTTGGCTTGCCCTCCATGCCCGCGTGGAGCCCTATACTCATCAAGTTCATGCTTAACCCGACTTCTTTTTGAAGCTTTATTTGCAGTGTATGACACCAAGGACCAAAAAAACTTGTTTCGAAATGCTTTTGATTTCATACGGTTAACCTTGGATAAGAACATTCTTTTTGGCACACCGCAACACTGAGAAAGACAACGTCGATGCTTGAGGCATCCCACTCATGATTCTTTAGTTTTTCTTTTATTTTTTTTGTTTTTCATTTTTTAGTTTTTCTTTATTTTATCTTTTAGATTTTAGTTAACTTTGTGTTTTGTTTTGTTTGTACGAGTTTGTGCTTCATGTGTTTACTTATAAGAACTCGTACATCTTTTCTATTTTGTTGAGCTTCACTGAAACCCTTGTCTATGTGCAGATGGCCTTGAGAGTGATGTTGATGGTGTTTTAGTCATAGACATGATCATGTGATATTCTTATTGTTTAAATTGCATTCCCACAAACATTATGCTTCCATTGTTATTGTTTTTATTGTGCTTACATGCGTACATTGAGGACAATAAACATCTTAAGTGTGGGGGAGGGTTCACCTTATACATGACTTTTACTTGTGTTTTCATGAGCATGCTCTTGTTGCCAAGGAAGGTTCACCTTAGGGTTAAGAGTTTAATTCTTAGTTTTTGGAGGTTATAAACTTGGATTTTATCATGCTCTAGTTTTCATCCAATTTTATTCAATATTTTTGTACGATTGCTCTTTGTGCACTTTTCTCGCTCATTAGACCTATGAAGACCCTAGTTCATTATGTTTGGGACTTTAGTGTACTAGTTTTTATTTGGAAAAAAAAATCAGAAAAATTAAAAAAAAAAAAGAATTGGAAATTGTTTGTTGTTTGTACATAGGGGGTTGAAAGAGCTACCACCCATGATGTATGTAGCTACTCTCATAAGTCGGATACTTGTTATGCCCTAATGAGAGAAAGAGCTATCTCATGGGATGTGTGAAAGCTACCATCCTTGGTAGAAAGAGCTACCACCTCGAAAGTGTGAAAGCCACTAAGGAGGCATCTTTGGAAAGGGCTACCTTAGAGGTTGTGTGAAGCTACTGCCTATTCATTCTGTTTATAAATAAGTCCCATGTTAATAAGAACTTGTTGGTGGACATAGTGTTGACATGAGTTGAGTTTTTCACACACACACGCATTCGGATTTTATCACATTCATTTTTGATTGGATTGTTTGCTAGAGCATTGATTGTTTTGTCTAGTGTTTGATTCTCTCCATGACTGTAGAATTTTATTCTTGTACTCATCTGGTGAACCTAAGGCCAAGCACTTCTCTTTTCTTTCCATAGGTATAATGTTTAATTTTGCTTGAGGACAAGCAAAGACTTAAGTGTGGGGGAGTTTGATAAGTGCTCGAGTAGACATATTTTTATATATGTTTTACATGCATTGAGCATTATTTTTATGATGATTTATGTCTCATATTGTGTATTTGGTGTTCTTTTATGCATATTTGTTGTGAATGCCTTGAAGAGTAAAAAGAAAGCAAAGATGGGCTATAAAGACACAATGTTGGGAGTTCTTATTCAATTCAAGGACCAAGACATAAGAGGAGTCCATAAACGTGGAGATGTGTGCCAACTTCCAAGAAGATTCAAGTCAATTTACTAGTTCGAAGAGCACAAAGGCAACCACATCTTCATGTTCCTTCTCTTTGTGAAGATTGCAAGACCTCTCAAAGATACGTCGATAAAGAAAAGTTTTATAGTCTACCACATGGACGTGTGCCCGGACATGTGGCCTCAAGAGAAGAGTGTGCCCGACTGTAGCAATTTTAATATAGCAGCACTGTAGCAAAATTACTGTTCACGCGCCCGCGTGGAAAATTCCACGCGCCCGCGTGAAAATTCCTGCAGCCCATGAGGCCGTGTGGAAAATCCACACGGGCGCGTGAGAGCACGTGACAGGCGCGATCTAAGGCCTATAAATAGCCGTTTTGCCCTATTCTTTCTCATCTTTTGTGCGGCTCTTGAGGGGTGAGACAGCTAGGGTTTGGAGAGGAGATATTTGCGGCTTTGGAGGCACTTTGAAACCAAGTTTGATCGATTCCTCCTCCGTCATAGCATCAAGGAAGCCACCGGTGAACCTAGCTTCGGAGTGGGTCCTTCAAGACGTCGAAGCTCTGCATTAAGGCCATCAATTCATATATAAGGGGGTTTATTTCTATGGTTTTAATGTACTTTCATTCATTGATGGTGTGTTTTGTATGTTGCTCCATGGAGAGCTAAAACCCTAGACGGTATTTGGGCTTGTGAACCCTAGGATTCTGATCTTTTGTGCATTTGCTTAGTGTTTCTATTTAATCCGAGTTTGATTAAGTTTTAATCTTGATTGTTTAATGCTTGCTTGCCTTATTGATCTTTTGGTTATTTGGTTTGCATGATTTGTTACCTTGGTGAGAGAGATGTCTCCATTAGGGTTAGAATCTCAAGATTGAAGAGGGTTGAGAGGGCGAGTCATGAGATAGTGAGCATCCCCTTTCCCCTCCGATTTGTGTATTCTATCTCCATTCCCTAAGCTCTATGCAACCATATTTGGTATGAGGCATGAGATTGAGAGATTTCTCTACCGGGACCTTGTAGGGGGTTAGGATCCTTCGCCAGGAATTACGGATGGATCAATCTTTAGGATTCGGATACACCTCTTGGAATCCCTAGAGTGGTTTGCGGTCATATGTGGTGTGAGGTGTTGAGATTGAGCGATTTCTCCATCGGGACCTCGTAGGGACTAGTATGGGTGATCGGGAGGCCTGATCCATTTATATTTTGATTTCCACAACTTAACTTACTCTTCATAGAAACACTTTGCTCATTCGGTACCTATTACCTGAATCCTAGGGGGAGCATTGCCCGAATACCCCACTTTTACTGATTGAGATCTCCATCCATTTCACCCTTGCATATTCGTCTCCGGTATTCATTTCCTCGCTGACAAGGTCCCCTTGCTTATATCCCGCAAGTGCACGGGCTTGTCGAAGTAATAATCCCGGGTGAGCGGGGTCGAATCCACAGGGAGTAGGGATTGAAAATACTTAATTTGATTCTTAGCTATGTGGAATATCAATAGTGATAAGTGTGAAATTGATTCAATTCTCAACAATAAAAACAACAAGTGAAAGAGTAAAAGTAAGAAGAGGGTAAGGCAATCGATAAAGAATGGGGTACTCGGATAATGCTTCACCTAGGATGATCACTTCAAGTGCAAGAACTCTCTATTATGCTTCCTAATCAATGCAATGGTGAGTCGTGGAAATCCTTACAAACATAGTCCCAAATCTAAGGTCAACTATGCCTAACTCTATACATGTCCCGGAGGAGAAATCGAACAATCTCAACACCTCGCACTCGCATAGAGTTGCAATGAGCTCTAGGGATTCCAAGTGATAAATCTCTTCCTAAGTATAGACCTACCCCTTTGGTACAGATGGAAGGTCCCTAGCCATAATTAAGCCCTAGATACTAAGATCCTCTCAACGCTTCACTCCATTGCACGCGCAACTAGGCCCCCAGCGGAGGTTCATCCCTTAGACCATTCACTCCATTATGGCTGCAAAGAACTCGAGGAACGGAGGTAGAATCTATCACGCCGGAGGGGAAAAGGGGACGCCCCTGCACTCCTCGACTCACCCTCTCAACCCTCTCCAACCTAGCTTTGTCTAACGCTAGTGGTGTGTCACTCACTCACAAGGTTACCAACAAGAACTCTCAACCCTAGTGTCACTCTAGGGGAAATGTTCATACAATCAAGCATTCAAGGTTGGAACTCACAGTAAACATCAATTTATTGGAAGCATAATAAAGAAGTTCAATGAAACGAATACATCCTAGGGTTCACAATCATCCAAGTACCTACTAGGGGTTTAGCTCTCCATGGAGCTTAATACAATCAAAGAAATCGAATGTAAAAGCAATGAATCTATAAAGAAACCCCCTCTATGGTCGTGTCGATAGTCTTGTGGAGAGTCCTCTACTCGTCGTCCAAAGATTCCTTCGTCCGGTATAGGATACGCCTCGATCGAAGCTTCCCTACCAACCTTCTTCCTAATGGAATCACGATGTCAGAGCCGTAGAACTTCCCCAAAACCTTGGCCAATACCCCTCGAAACCCTAGCCGAAGTCCTCTCACAAGTTGGGGAAAAGATGGAGAAAAGAATACCAAAATCAGGGCTGAATCGGCTTTAAATAGGGCTGGAATGGGGCAACTCCACGGGCGTGGACAATACACGCGCCCGTGCGGAATTTCCACACGGCCGTGGATAATTTCCACACGCCCGTGTGGATTCTTTGTTTCTGTGATTTTCGGCCGGCTGTGAAGAGTAACTTCTACAGTAATTGCTACATTATTGTTGCGGTGCTCTGCTACCGTCTTCGACCTGATTAACTTCCCAATTCCATACTTTCATCGGGGTAACGCAAACGGGCACACATTCACGTCGTGAATTACTTGCTTCTTCAATGATGTACATGTTGGCGGGGATCTTGTTCTTATATGCATAAGTTGGAATACTTGAGCGTGACTGCCTTTGTGCCCCTCCAAATAGATGTGCTCACTCGAATGCGATGAGGTTGGCACACACTCTAGCATCTCACACCTGACATATGTCTTCGCGTTTGAACCTTAACAAGATCTCCTCCAAAATAGGTGCATTATGATCCACATTGGCCCATTTCCTTCATACTCGGCCTCACAACCCTACCCGCGTAAAAGTAGGATAAAAAAACACATATTAATGTAAAAACCCGAGGAAAGTAATGCTCAACATAAGGAATGAATTCTTCGCATTCATATCGCACAAGAACTTATCATTCGCACATTAGATCACCACACCTTTCCATTTATCATTAGGATAGAAAGCATAGAAAAAGTTAGTACTAGTAGCCCTGTTCCTTGTGGATTCGACTACCCACTCACCGGGGTAATTATTACTTCAACACCCGTGTACTTGAGGTTTACACGCATGTCTGGACGCGTGTCATAGATCAACAATAAAGATAAATAACACATGCTAGCAATGAAATCACAAGATTAAGACTCAAATCAACTCGGATTAACTAGAAACATAAAGGAAATCAATACAAATGAATAGATCTTAGGGTTCACATGCCCAAGTAGCTACTAGGGTTTAGCCCTCCATGGGACAAGTTACAAAACAATTATTAGTACAATGAAAAGCAACAAAAATCATAGAGAAAACCCCCTTAATATCGTGATGATTGGCCTTGGTTGGTAGTTCAACGTCTTGAATGATTCCTTTCCAAAGCTAGATCGCCGGTGGCTTCCCAAATGCTATGACCGCAAAGGAAACGATCAAAGTTGGTGAAGAACACCGTCCAAATCGGCAAAAGCCTACTCTGCAAACCTAGTCGTCTCACCCTTGAGGAGCCGCACAAAAGATGTCAAAGAATAGGGCAAGAGGGCTATTTACAAGCCTAAACTATGTTTGTCATGTGCCCACACGCGCCCATGTGGATTTTCCACACACCCGCGTGGGCAGCAGAAAAGTGCTACAGTGCTTTTCACACACGCCATCCAAACATTCTCCTCTTGAGGCCACATAGTCGGGCACATGATAATGTGGTAAGCTATAAGACTTTCTTCATCAATGCGTCTTGACAACGCCCCTTGCGTATGACCCGCAAGTGCACTGGTTTATCGAGTAATAAATCCCAGGTGAGTGGGTTATCTTATTAACAGGTAGTAGGAAATAAAAATACTTAAATTTCTAATTAACCACGTGAAATGGAACAATGATAGTGTTGATAAAATTAAATGAAAACAAAGATAAAAAGAAACAAGAATGAAAGGTAAAAGTCAGTGAGAGGTAAGGCAATCGATAGAAGTTGGGTACTCTGGCAATGCTCTCCTAAGATTAATGTTTCCGGTGTAAGACCAACTATTATACTTCCTAATCAATGCTCAATGAGTCGTGGAAATCCTTAAGCACACGGTCCCAAATTTAAGGTCAACCATAACTAACTCTACACTATGTACTGGCAGAGAAATCGCTCAGTCTCAACACCTCACACTGTGTAAAGTTGCATGGAGTTCTAGGGAATCCAAGTGATAAACCCGCTTCCTATGTATAGACCTAACCCTTTTGCCCAGACGAACAGCCCCTAGGCACAACTAAGCCCTAGACACTGGAGTCCCTTCAACGTTTCACTCTGTTTCTCGTGTAACTAAGCCCTAGCAGAGTTCATCCTCTAAAACATCACTCTATTGTGACCGCAAAGAGCTCAATCAAATAGAGGTAGGATAAATCACACCAGAGGGGAAAGGGGATGCTCCCCAACCTCTCGACTCATCCTCTCAATCCTCTCCAAATGAGCAATGTCTAACCCTCGTAGTGTGTCACTCACCTATAATGGTCACCAAGATAGACTCTAAACCCTAGTATCACTCTAGGGGAGAAATCATTCCACAAGCACTCAAGGTTGGAACTCAATTAAAACATCAATTAAGGAAAGCATAATAAAAGATCAATGAAACATTAACATCCTAGGGTTTACAAAATCCAAGTACCCACTAGGGGGTTTAGCTCTCCATGGAGCACAATAAAATCAAGAATGAAATCGAAAGTAAAAACAAGTGTTCCATAAGAAAACCCCCTCAGTAGTCATGTCGATGGTCTTGTGGAGTAGCCAAGTCTTATCAAAGGTCCCCTTGTCTGGCCTAGGGCACACCTCGCCAGATCTATGCCGACGAAAGCTCCCCCAATGATCTTCTTCTAAGAGAATCGTAGTGTCAAATCCCTCAAACCACTCCAAGACTTGCCAAAAGCCTCTCCAAACCCTAGCCGATGACTTCCTAATTGATTGAGAAAAGTGGTAGAGAAGAGGGGAAAAAGATTCCAAAAATCGGGGTTGAATCGTGGCTTAAATAGGGCTGGAATCGGTCATCCACACGCATCTAGATCTGGCACACAGGCCTGTAGAATTTCTACACGGTCGTGGGGAATTTCCACACGCCCTTGTGCATTCTCTGGAAATCTTGTTTTCAGCCAGTTGTGAACAGTAGCTGTTAAAGTACTTGCTACAGTATTTTGCTATAATTACCTGCTACAATACTCTGCCAAAACACTCCCAGTTCCACACTTTTCATAGAGGCAACATAAACTAGCACACGTTTATGCCGTAGATCGCAACTCTTCTTTAATCAAAGGTTTCATTGGTGAAGATCTTATTATCAATGCACAAGTCCGGATACTCAAATGTGACTTCCTTTGTATCCCTCCAACTCATTGTAATGACTTGAATTCATGGAGGTTGGCACACATTCACGTATCCTGGAGTCTCACTTGTGTCTTCGCGTTTGTTCCTTCCAAGATTCCACCAAATAATGCATTTATGATATACTTTTTACTTCTTTTCTAAATACTTAGCTTCACAACGCTACATGATCAAAAGAACACAAATACACATGTATTAGCACTTAAACCTACTAAAAGTAATGCTCATCATATGGAAAGAACACTTCACATTCTTATCACACAAGCACTTACCAAACTCCTCCACACTTAAGCTTTTGCTTGTTCTCAAGCAAAGAAATACACATTAAAACATAGAAGAAGGAAATATTGAAAGTGCTTGGCCTTAGGTTCACCAAAACATGCAAGGAGAGCATTCTTCAAGTAAGGGAAATTTCAACACCAAATACTAAAAATCAATGCTCTAGCCAAAACCTCAAATCAAAAAGGACAGCAAACCCAAAATTGTGTAAGTTTGTGTAAACTCACTCAATTCAGCCCAAAGTTTACTCCTCAAAGTCCTAAGTATAGGGGACTTATTTATATACAAAGCATAGCAAAATAAAAAAGATGGTAGTAGCTTCACATATCCTCTAAGATCGCCCTTTCCCAAGCGGCCACTAAAATGGCCTTCACACTTTCGAGGTGGTAGCTCTTTCTACTGGGGTGGTAGCTTTCACTCATCCCAAGAGATAGTTTTTTCTCTTATTAGGGCATAACTAGTATCTGACTTATGAGAGTAGCTACATACAACATAGGTGGTAGCTCTTTCCATCCCTAATGCACAAACAACAATTTTTTTTCAGCAGAATTAACACAAGAAGTAACACTAACTAGTCTCTTTAATATTAAACTTGAGTTTCCAAAAGAGTTTGAAGAGCGACTAGTGAAACAAGTGTCATTCGAGCAAAAATTTATAAAAATTCAAGTAAAAACTAGAGCATGAGAATATTCAATGTTAAAAATTCTCCTAAACTCAAGAATACAATCATTGTAACTAGGGTGAACCGCCATTCGCTATGTGAGCATGTATGTAAATCAAAACATATATAAAAGACATGTGCAACGTGAACTTCCCCCCACACTTAAGTTGTAAATTGTCCCCAATGTACACATGCAAGCTCACTAATAGTGTTTATCAATCAAGAATATATGTGGGAGAAGCAATTGGAACAATACTCCCCTGAATCCTAGTATTGCATGTGATGGAGCTAAATCATTGGGAGTGATGTTCCAACGGGTTATGAAGCACACACGACCAAGTGCCAAAACATCTTGGTCGTATCCATGACTAGTTCTCGATTCCCATACTGCCAAGACCATCTATACGTATACACAAGGGCGTTCAGTGAAGCTCAAGAAAATAAAAACAACTCGAGTATATAAAAGATAGAGCGATGAATACACTCGAGATAAAATAGAAGATAAACTCAGAAGGAAGATCCTTTTTGAGTGTACAAGTCCAAAATAGAATGCAGAAATAAAGAAATAAAAAATGCATCAACTGTCGGTGTCACCCTCTGGCTCTGCTGCTGCCACTGCATAGTCAAAAGGTGCCGGTGGATCAGTTGTTGGTGAGACCGGAGGAGCCGTAGGGGTCCGAGGTCTTAGAACAAATGATGAGGCAACGTCTCACTCAAGAATCTGTTGTAATGTATCAAAACATACCGTAAGCACCCCCACCACACTCTCGAGTCTCTCAAAATGATCATAGGCTCAAGATGGTGAAAACATGCATACTAGGGGTGGCTCCTCTGCCAAAGGAGATGCTTCTATCTCCACCAGTGTCGGTTGAGGCTCAAGAGCAGGCTGAGAACTCTCGATAATATCATCATCTCTCTCTGCTACATCAAGGGTAGGTGTAATCAGAGCATACAGTCTGGACTGGACTCTGTGAACCATCCCCATCAGCCTCAATGTCTCTATGACCAGGGAAGGAGGTATACTCGCCTTCTCGGCCCCTTGAATCGTGTCTAGAGTGCCCATACCCATAGCCAGTCTCTTGATGTAGGGGCCCGAGAAAATCACTCCTAATCTGGTGTACTGCCTCTGATGCCTTATATACTCTGCGATGATATGCCCCAGAAGTATCGGTGTGCTCTGAACCATTGAATAAAGATATAGAAGCCCTTGCCGACTTAGGACGCCGGTATTGTCACCACGGCCATTCACCGACCTACTCATAACTGCATGTAAATATCGATATCCAAGTTAGCAAAGGCACGTGGCCTTAGACACTCCTGGTTTATACTAGCCCCCGACCGCATAGCACTCCATACACTCTCCGGGGGTCATGGTGCCCGGATAATCCATCGGCAAATCGAGCTGCACTCCTCAAGATCTAGTGAATGCCTCCTCATACAATACCACCCAGGTTGAGAAATGTGTCATGCTCATGGTGTAGTGATCACCTAGTGCATTGAAATCTATAGTGTCGCCACTGTCAAATCTATCATAAGTACGGTTAAACTCGAATGATGATAGCACCTCGAGTGTATGTGTACTGATAGTAGGCTCTATGATCATCAATAACTATCTCCAACCTCCAATCGAGACAAGATCCTTTACCTCATTCACCAACTCGCCTCCCTACTATATATCTCGCAAAACGCTAGTGTCTAGGAAGCGAGTCTGTCTGAACTGAAGCCTCGACAAACGCTCAAAACGAGCTTGCTCCTCGGGAATAATAAATTCATTGCGCTCTACCTCGGGGACCGCTTCTCGGACGCTTTCCCGACCGCGATGCTAGTCCTGTGCCACATCCGTAAAAAAATAAAAAAAGAAATCACTCAAAAATGGCTTTGAAGGAATAATGCTATAGGAATCCAAACAGTTGTGTGGAAATTCCACACGCCCTATGTGGATCCATCGGGGCATGAAACAAACGCAGGGTCGCATACTAAAAAAGTCATAAATACATCATTTTATCCCTTCTAATTTCTTTTCTAATCATGTATATCCCTTCTAACTGTAGAGACAAAGCAACATTCACTAGTTTTATAGCTTAAAATCAAGAATTTATGGATAAAAGATGGAAAAAGGGCTTATCAATGAGCTGAAGGTGAAACTTTCAAAATCGGTAGAAAAATCGAGTAAAACTCCTCAAAATCAACGGTGTTAGGAGTGTTCTCTAAGTAAATTGAGATGTGATAATGAAGAACGATGGAAAGATTTTTAAAGAAAACCCGCGGCTCTTGTGTTCCAACTCATTTGCAAGGGCGTGCGAAAATTACCCACGCCCGTGTGCCTCTATCGGAGAGACTCACAGGGACAGACACATGTCCCTGTGTGCTCTCGGGAAAACACTCAAGTCTTTCTGAATGCATACACACGGGTGTGCAGAAAATACCCACACCATGCGCCCAACCCACAGGGGCCACGAGCATGTGGAAATCACCCACGCCCGTGTGTTTATCACAGGGTCATCCACAGGGACGAATCCACGCCCCTGTGCTTCTCTGGATGAGCTCTCAGTAGAGACTCATGGGCGTGTGGAAATTCTACATGGCCGTGCGTTTTCTCTGGATATCTTAGGTGAATTGCAGGCTCTGCAGAAAATTGTTGCACATATAAAACCACTCGTAGCCCCGCTTCTGCATGCAAAAATATACCAGAGAAAACATGAAACTTGCTCAAATGACCAATAATTTCGCCATAGACATTTAAGCACACGATAACACCAACTCATCCACAAGAAAATCACAGTAATGCATCAAAACATATAGACAACAACACTCAATGTCTTATTCATGTAAACACTAAACTAATAACTAACAAAACAGTAAGTGCTTGGCTTGCCTCCCAAGAAGCACTTGTTTAACATCACTTAGCTTGATGTACCTTTTCTTACCACACGAGGGCTCATAGATGAAGGTTTCTCTCTTACCCATGACTTGAAAGAATGATGAGCAAACCCTCTTCAAGGTAGAGGGAGAGTTGTCAAGCTTGTTACCACTTAAAGGCTTGTCACCCTTGTTCTATTCATGCACATCCCCAACAGCCTTGGGGCATTTCTTGTGGTGTCTTCTCGCTCACTTTACCTTCCAAAGCATATTTTTCATGATCCCCAGAGTAGGTAGTACTTTCTCCTCTAAACCAAGCATCATGAAATTCGTCGTTCTCCTCGTCTTGGTCTAGCAACCCATCGTATGGACCGGATTTAACATTTTCTGCACATATTCATAGATTAGTTCATTAGTAGTGTCAAAAAAATATAAATTATCACCAAAGTCAAGAGAATGTCACATGGCATTGATGAGGCGGTATGTGAGCTTGTCATCTCCAACCCTTAGTGTCAACTCCCAACCGTCCATGTCGATCAATGGCTTGGAAGTGCGCAAGAATGGCCTCCCAAGTATGAAAGGAACATCTACATCCTCATCAATATCCAACATTATAAAATCTACATGAAATATGTACTTGTAGCAGCACTGTTCACAGCCGGCCGAGAAATCAGAGAAACAGAGAATCCACACGGGCGTGTGGAAATTATCCACGCCCATGTGGAAATTCCGCGCGGGCGCATGTAGCGTCCACGCCTGTGGAGTTACCCGATTCCAGCCCTATTTAAAGCCGATTCAGCCCCGATTTTGGTATTCTTTTCTCCATCTTTTCCCCAACTTGAGAGAGGGCTTCGGCTAGGGTTTTGAGGGATATTGGCTAGGTTTTTAGAGAGGTTCTACAGCTCTGAGATCGCGCGTCATTTGGAAGAAGGTTATTAGGAGAGCTTTCGTCGGCATCGATCCGGCGAGGTGTATCCTCGGCCGAACAAAGGATCCCTTGCGACGAGTAGAGGACACTCTGCAAGACCATCGACATGACCATCGAGGGGGTTTCTTTATGGATTCATTGCTTTTACATTCGATTTCTTTGATTGTACTTAGCTCTATGGAGAGCTAAACCCCTAGTGGGTACTTGGGTGATTGTTAACCCTAGGATGTATTCGTTTCTTTAAACTTGTTTATTATGCTTTCAATAAATTGATGTTTATTGTGAGTTCCAACCATGAATGCTTGATTGTGTGAACATTTCCCCTAGACTGACACTATGGTTGAGAGTTCTTGTTGGTAACCTTGTGAGTGAGTGACACACCAAGAGCGTTAGAAATAGCTAGGTTTGAGAAGGTTGAGAAGGTGTGTCGAGAGGTATAGGAGCGTCCCCTTTCCCCTCCGACGTGATAGATTCTACCTCCGTTCCTTGAGTTCTTTGCGGCCATAATAGAGTGAATGGTCTAAGGGATGAACCTCCGTTGGGGCCTAGTTGCGCATGCAATGGAGTGAAGCGTTGAGGGGATCTTAGTATCTAGGGCTTAATTGTGGCTAGGGACCTTCCGCCTGGACCAAAGGGTTAGGTCTATAATTAGGAAGCGATTTATCACTTGGAATCACTAGAGCTCATTGCAACTTTATTCTAGTGCGAGGTTGAGAGGTTATTTAATCTCTCCTCCGGGACATGAATAGAGTTAGGCATAGTTGACCTTAGATTTGGGACTATGTATGTAAGGATTTCCACGACTCACCATTGCATTGATTAGGAAGAATAATAGAGAGTTCTTGCACTTGAAGCAATTATCCTAGGTGAATCATCATCCGAGTACCCCATTTTTATCGATTGCCTTGCCTCCTCCTTACTTTTGCTATCTTACTTGTTGCTTTTAATTGTTGAGAATTGAATCATTATCACACTTATCATTGTTGATACTCTATATAGCTAAGAATCGAATTAAGTGTCTTTACTCCCTATTTCCCTCGTGGATTCCACCCCGCTCACCCGGGATTATTACTTCGACAAACCCGCACTTATGGATATATGCAAGGGGACCTTGTCATTCACCTTGACAAGCACATCTTCAATGATGCCCCTCGGATGTCTCACCGTCCGGTCCGCCAATTGCAAAGCCATCCGAGTGGGCCTAGGCTCTCCCAAGCCAAACTTTTGAAAGAAAATGTATGGCATGACATTGATACTGGCCCTGAGTCTGCCAATGCCATCTCTTGACCCAAGTTTGCCAATGTTGCATGTGATAATGAAGCTTCCTAGGTCTTTCTTCTTGTTCGGCATATTCTTTTGTAAGACCGCCAATAAAGAGGCATCTAAGATCACCGATGCACTCTCTTCCAAGAACTTAGCATACCGAGGCATTTGAGATGATGCCTCCACAAAAAGAAATGTTGATGTGTAATTGCTTAAATAGACCCAATAACTTTTTATATTGCTCATCATTTTGGTCGTTCTTCAATCTAGAGGGATAAGGAATTCTTAGATTGTAAGGTGGGGATGCCACCTCCTTCTTCTTACTTGCTCCATTCTCAACCTCTATGACCTCCGGTGCTTCAACATTGGTCTTCTTACTTGGAAACCTACCTTCACCCTCACGACAACTTCTCAAAGTGATCACCTTCACATGTTCTCATGAGTTGGTTTCGGTGTTACTCGGTAAGCTTCCTTGTGGTCTCTCTAATAGAGACTTCGTGATTTGCCCCACTTGATTTTCTAGGTTGTGCAATGAAGCGGTGTGGTTGTGAAGTGTAGCCTTAACCGATTTGAACCGTGTATCCGATGATTGCACAAATAGGGTTAATGCTTTGATAAGTGCTTGTGCGATATGAATGCGAAGTGTTCATTCCTTATGTTGAGCATTACGTTCTCGTGTTTTTTTACACTAATATGTGTTTTTTTATGTTACTTTTTATGCGTGTAGGGATTGTGAGGCTCGAGTATGAAGGAAATAGGCCAATGTGGGATCATAATGCACCTATTTTTGGAGGAAATTTTGCTAAGGTTCAAACGCGAAGACATAGGGTCGTGTGAGATGCTAGAGTGTGTGCCAACCTCCCTCGCGATTCGAGTGAGCACATCCATTGGGAGGGGCACAAAGGCAGCCACACTCGAGCATTCCGATTTATGCACATAAGAACGAGAGCTCCACCAACATGTATACCATTGAAGAAGCAAGTGATTCATGTC
>NW_024086835.1:0-39824 GCF_009730915.1 Dioscorea cayenensis subsp. rotundata | reverse complement strand
AATAGAAGCAAATATGTAGAGCTAAAAGATCAAAAGCCTTGATCGATGTTCAAGTATTATGATCCAAAACTACTTGTACTAATGAGGCCAAAAACAAATAAATCACATAGCTCTTCTCCATAAACATCACCAAGTCAGCTAACATACACAACTATGCATAACAAAAATGATATTCCATCACTATAATTTCTATTTTTAAATTAAATGTATTGTAAGTTATTTATACTAATGTAAATTGGTTTCCAAAACATGTTTTGTCTCCCATTTTCTTTTTATGAAACTTGTTTTCATCAACAATCAATTATTAGTCCAAAGCTAGATATTCATTAACACCAAATTCCTTCAAAGAATATAAAGCAGGTTAGCTTTCATTACCCGTTTAATATCAATTATTTTAGTCCTTCCTTCGTAATTTCATCTCAGATATTCACAAAAAAAAATTAAGTAGATTTTGTGTGGCCATCACTAGATTTTGAGCTTTTACACCAAGGAGTGTGGTGAGGCTTGTGTATCTGTGTGGTTCATGCACACGTGTAGTTTTAAGTTTTTAAGATGCTGCATCCATGCATGTGTGTGTTTTTTATGCATTTCTATTAATGTGTGGATGCATGTTTGGTGATATCTATTCCCATAAACATAGGTTTAGTCATCTAAACTTGTCAAGAAGAAAAAATAAAGAGCTCGCACTTTGGGTTCTTTATCATATATTTTTAAAGGGTCTACATTATTTTTTTGCAACTACAAGAGGCCAAAAGGCCAAAATGTGATATATCCGAATATTAAATCTGTGCATATCAAGTTGATTTAATTGGAGATTGGTTTATTTAATTTTTGAAGTCAAAAGTAAATTCAAAATAATTCACTCGAGAAACGACAATCCACTCATTGAACTCATCTTTATCAACAAAAGAAAGGCACCGGTGACCTTTGCTGCTAACAAGGCTCAAATTGAAGAATCTACATGAATCCAACCCTTGAACGTAACTTCCTAATGGAAAAATTACGTTTGAGAAACAAAAGTCCAAAACTCCATCTCATCATTTATCTTCCTATGCCCTTTTAAATATGCCAAAGAAAACCCCACCTCATCTTATATCTTCCCATGTCCTTTTTCACATGCCAATGATTATATTATCAAGCCAGCTCCACAACATATTTTCTTCAACTTCATAAATAACAATTTAGAATAAACTCAAAATCTTGACAAGAACTCAACAATCATCAACAAAGTCTTGTTAAGCAAAAAAAAAAAGATTCCAAACACTTAAATCCAAAGATATATCATAAACAAAGTAGGATAGGTATAACTGATAAAAAACACAAGCACACAATATCATCTTGGTCTCAATTTGAAAACTTATTTAGAGATCATCTCAAGAAACTCTCTTTGAACATGAATAAATGATTAGAAACATAACTCTAAGTTGTTACATTATTGATTATGTAATTCTTAGTGCTCCACTATTATTAGGATTTTGAATGCCATCGATTAAGTTGTACTACAGGTTTATTACCTTATTAACCATTGGGGATCCTCTAAGGTGATGATGCTTCTCCAAGGAGTATCATATGTGGTAAGATACCAAGTGTTCCTAGTTAAGAGAAAAGGAGAGGACTGATCATGGCTCTTAAGATCTTCCACTGTGGTCTATATTTTCTTTTGAAGGCTGATTGAAATCTTCTTGAACCAATTTATTAATAGCAAAGAAGTAGGAAAAACCTCACCATGTTGTTTAATGTAAAGTATCAAGAAGACTAGAGCCTTTAAAGTTTCATATACTGCTTTATTATAAAAAAATCCTAAAGTCACATATCTTGAGCAGGCCTTTGTAATAACTAAATTAAGTGGAGGACTTCTATGGTATTCTTTTAAACCGATCCATCTTAGGAGATAGCCAAAGGATCTAGCTAAGCTTTTAAATTGAGCAGAGTAATAAATAAATGGCAGATGGATCTAGGGTGTAAGACTCGATAAACTAAAGGGAGGGAAACCGAGAAAACGAGAAAATCAATGCCCTAGTTTGATTTCAAAATTATGTTTCTTTGAACATTAGCCATGGAGAAATCCTCAAGTAGACTTAGGGTTAGTGAATCTTGAAATGGCTTCTAAGATGAGAATCATTGTAGCTTTGGTAAAATTTTGAAAACATTACCAATATCCCTATAATAATAGGTATAACAAAGACGATCACTAAAGAAATGAGATAGAGGATTTGATTCAAAGAGTATAACTCGGTTAGTACTATTAGATATTTTATACCCTAAAAATCAATCACTACAAGATATGATTGTCATCTTATGCTACTACAATTTTCTTTTACATCCATTTATTTCCATCCTCGTATATGGTAAGGAAGACCAATTAAAGAAAAGGGCCAACATGAATTTTTGTAATGATTGAGGGTTATAATGAGGTCATGCCTATAAAAGCTCAATTCATTGTAACTCAAATCTAAACCATTCCTCGTCAATAAATTATCAAGTGCAATTAATGACATCATTAACATATACACATTCCATGCATAGTCATATTAGGAGATGATTAGTCTCATAATTATGGAACTAATGTAAGACTATTGTACGCATTGAAAAGACTTAGTTTATGGATTGATCTATAATGAGAATGACCGATGAAATCTTATATGCTTATCAATAATTCATTCTCATATCTAAAGATATAAATGGATCTAAACATGAGATCATCATGGGCATCTTAAAGCTCCAATAAAGTAAATAATATTGTCATTAAATCTATTAGGGTCGTGGGTTAGTAAATTTTAAATACTCAAGCAATCACACACACCACAATGAAGAAAGGAAGAGTCAAATTGATTTGCTAGTGTAGTTTAGCACCATATGCCTATTTTTAAGGGACCATGACTAGAGTAATCATTCACTAGAAAAGGCAAAAAACAGATTTAATTGTCATAGAATGTATAGAAATACACCTTCTCACTCACTAGTGATTAACACACAATCTCATCCTTGAAGACTTGCCTTGATTAACCTCTTACAAGATTTGACATACTATCAATGTGGTATCCCTCCACTAAGATCGTGATCATCACAAACAATAAGCACTCACTCTAGATTAACTGATACATGCACCTTTTCTTTTAGGTCTCTGTCTCTGTCAGTCAGTCATGTCTGTCATTTAGTGAGTCTGTCTGTCCATCTCTCTCTCTCTCTCTCTCTCTCTCTCTCTCATGCATCCTAAATTCCAAAGTTGAGTCTTAAAAAGTCTTTCATGCATACAAGTTCTTGAAACCTTCCACTTCTATATTAATTTTTGATATCTTCAAAATCTGATACCTACTAAATCTAGTGTTGCAACCAAATTGGAGCTTGCTCCTCTATTAAGTCTAACTAAGATATAACTTCTAGGAAATATCACGAAATTATATAAAACAATCAAAAGCGTGGAAACAAAAAAAAAAATTGCAATATCAACTAATTAATTTGATGAACACCATCACCATAATTAATTAAAAAGGGTAATAAAGTTGACCCTGGACATTCCAAACTCTCTCCTTTGATGTACCAAATTTGTTCCTTAGATTGTCGTAGATCTTCTAGTACTGAATAAAGGTCTGCTGCCTCTAGATCACAAGGTAGAAGTCAAAATCAATCTCCTCTTCTTCTCTAAATAGTGGCTAAGGTTAGAAAAAAAGAGAAAGATCGGGGATTTTTCTCACAAGAGTATAATTAATTCTTTTTTTTCTCTAGAATTAGAGAGGGATCATATTTATAAAATCTTCAAAAAATATGATACATATTATCCAATTTTGAAGTCCTATTAGGAATATGAAACTTCATAAATGTTACCAAAATACATCCACAGGGAAAATCAAGAGAGCAATAAGACAGGGTAAACAAACTAGATTTATAAAGTTCGGCAATGTGCCTACATCCTCATGAGTGGAGCGGCCATAATCCTCTTATTCACTCATTTCTAAGACAAAAGACCAGGGTTATATGAATATATAGGTAAAAACCATAGCCTATCATGATACAAATCCTATCTGGATCTTAACCCTATATGAATCATAAACCTATCCATAAACAAATCCTATTTGGGCATAATTTATAAGATTACTGAATCATAATCCTAACCAGACACTAATTACACTTGTATCATACTATGAGGATGTTTCCCTGTACCCTAACTTATCAAACAGATGCTCGCTCAATAGGACAGATGATTTCGCTCCACTCTACTCTGTTCCTGCATCTGCTTGTTTACTTCTATATATGAGTCATACAAAACAATCTACACCTTGGTGAATATACCCCATGATGATATAACATCCTTATCATCCTGATAGGTTGAGCGCCATGTTACCTTACCATTAGAGATATTTATCAAGTTCAAAAGATGCTTGAACTTCTCCGTAGTAGTTGCCTTTATCTTATTTTGTAATTGTAACTACAACTCCACCTACAACTGTATTTCCCAGTAGCTTGTTGATATTTTCACCACTTTTTCCCCCTTTCATCACTATGAAACCATCCTTATTGACCATAATGCAATCCATTTTAGTTTTATAGCCAAAACCATTTCCATGCAAAGTACCCAGAAAAATAAGATTCTTCTTTAATTTTGGAACATGTCTATTATAAGTGCCTGAGTAGACATATTTTTCTATATGTTTTACATGCATCGAGCATCATTTTTACCATGGTTTATGTCTCATATAGTGTATTTGGTGTTCTTTTGTGCAACTAGGTTGTGAATGTCTTGAAGGGTGAAAAGGAAGCAAAGATAGGCTATAAAGACACATTTTGGGAGTTCTTGCTCCATTCAAGGACCAAGACACCAGAGGAGCTCATAAACGTGGAGGTGTGTGCCAATTTTCAAGAAGATTCAAGCCAATTTGCTAGTTGGAAGGGCACAAAGATAGTCACATCTCCATGCACTTTCTCTTCGTGAAGAATGCAAGACCTTTCAAATGATGCATCAATGAAGAAAAGTCTTACAAGCTACCACATGGACGTGTGCCCAACCATGTGGCCTCAAGAGAAGAGTGTTTGGACTGCATTTGCAAAGAGAGATGTAGCTAAGAACTGTAGCATATACTGTAGTTCACGTGGCCATGTGGAAAATCCACACGGGCACATGAAGGCACGTGACTGCCGCAGTTTGTGACTATAAATAGGCTATTTGCCCTATTCATTGGGGACTTTTAATGGGCTTTTTGCGAGCACTGTTTGGGCAAGGTTGCTAGAGTTCTAGAGGAGGTCTTTGGAGAGATTGGGGGTCGTTCTTCACCAACTTTGATTGATCTTTTCTCCGTCATAGAATAGAGGGGGCCTTTGGCAACCTTGCTTCGGAGAAGGATTCTTCAAGAAGTTGAACAACCGATCAAGGCCATCATCATGAATTCAAGCGTGTTTTTCTCTATGGTTTACATTGCTATTTATTGTATTAATCTTTTTTTTGTAACTTGCTCCATGGAGGGCTAAACCCTACTAGGTATTTGGGCATGTGAACCCTTGGATCTTATCTTTTGTATTGATTTGCTTTATGTTTTTAATAAAATCCGAGTTGATTTAAGTTTTAATCTTGTGTTTCCATGGCTTGTATGTTTTATTGATCCTTGTGGTTGATTGTATATGCTTGATTTGTTACTTTGATGAGGCAGATATCTCCATTAGAGTTAGAACTCTAAGGTTAAAGAGGGTTGAGAGGGTGAGTCATGAGATAGTGGAGTGTCCCCTTTCCCTTATGATGAGTGTTTCATGTCTCTATATTCTCTAAACTCTATGCAACTATATTTGGTGTGGGGCATGAGACTGAGAGATTTCTCAGCCAGAACCTTATAGGGGATTAGGGATCTTTTGCCTAGAAGTAGGGTTAGATATATCTTTAGGAATTGGTTTCACTCTTAGGTTTCCCTAGAGCTTATTGCGGTCATATGGGGTGTGAGGTATTGAGATTGAGTGATTTCTCCACTAGGACTGACACACCCCTTGCGTGTGTACCGCAAGTGCACCGGTTGTCGATAACCTGGTGAGTAGGTAGTCGTATCCATAGGGAATAGTGCTCAGAAACACAAGTATTGCTATTTAACTATTGTGAAAATGATTGAGGAATTGTGTGAACAATATCAATGCAAATGAAAAATAAAGAAAAAAAGAAAGAGACGCAATAGAAATAAGGAGAGGCAATCGATTGAAAATGGGGCACTCGGATATTGCTCACCCTAGGACTATTGTTTCAAGTGCAAGACACACAATTATGCATTAGAACTGATTTGTAATAAGTCATGGACATCCAAACACACAGGGTTCCAAACCTAAGGTCAATCGGGATTAACCATACACTATGCCCCGTCGGAAAGGGATACACTCGACGCCTCATACTATGTGGGGTTGCAAGAAGCTCTAGGGATTCCCAATAGTAAATACTATTCCCTAAAATAGATCTAACCCTTTGGTCCAGGCGAAAGACCCCTAGTCACGATTAAGCCCGAGCACTAAGGATTACTTCAACACTTCACTCTGTTGCTCGTGCAACTAAGTCCTAATGGAGTTTGTCTCTTAGCACTTCACTCTATCATGACCGCAAAAAACTCTTGGAACGTGCAGGTAGGATAAATCACATCGGAAGGGAAAGGGGACGTTCTTCTACCTCTTGACTCACCCTCTTGACCCTCTCCAACCTTGGTTTGTCTAACCCTAATAAAGTGTCACTCATTCACAAGGATTACCAAGATAGATTCTCAACTCTAGTGTCACTCTAAGGGAAAATCAATTCAACAAGCATTCAAGTATGGAACTCAATTAAAACATCAATCAAAGAAGCATAATGAAGGGTAATGAAATAAAATCATCCTAGAGTTTACAAGTCCAAGCACCCACTTAGCTCTCTATGGAGCAATACACAATAAACAGTGAAATCGAAAGTAAATGCATGTAATCCATAGATAAAACTCATTGTAGTCTATATCGATGGTCTTGTAGAGCCGCCTTGTCTTTTACAAAGGTTCCCTCGTCAACCATACGGGCATACCTCGCCGAATCGATGCCAATGAAAGCTCCCCCAATAATTTTCTTCCAAAGGAACTCGATGTCGAAGGCCAGTAGAACTGCTCCAAAGAGCTAGCCAAAGCATCTCCAAATCGTAGCCGCAAGCGCCTCCAAAGATGGGCAAAAGATGGGAAAAAAGATCTTTCAAACCGTCTCTAGTCACGGTATCTATAGGGGCTGAAATCGGGTATCCATACGGCCGTGTGGATTTGCTGACTTATGTTTTTCCGCTCACTATAAACAGTAACTGTTACAGTGATTTGCTGTAGTACTTCACTGGAATGCTCCTGAATCCACTCTTTTCATCGAGGCCATATGAATGGGCACACATTCATATGGTAGATCGCGTCGCGTCTTCATTGGAACCATATTGACTAAGATCTTGCTAGCATTGCACAAGTCAGAACACATGAGTGTAACTTCCTTTGTGTCCCTCCTCTTTATGTATTCACTTGAGCACAATGGAGGTTGGCACACACCCACATGTCTTTGAAACATAACTTGTGTCTTCACGTTTGTTTAACCCTAAGAACTTCATCAACAATTGCATCCACGATCTACTTATGATTTCTTTCATCCAATTTTGTCTCCACAACCCTACATGCACAAAAGAACACAAATACACATGAATAAGTGATAAAATCTGATAAAAGTGATGCTCAATGTAAGAAAAGAATACTTCGTATTACTTATACACAAGCACTTATTAGGGACCTTATAGTGGACTAGTACTGGTGGCTTGGACACAAGTGCCGATTGTTCATCAATTACCTGGACTCATTAAACTCGATTTAGAAGCATTTAGCAAGTCTTAAGCTTCATGTTAGATTCTAGGGGGATCATTTCCAGGATAGCTCATCTTTATTGATTGAGATCTCTTCTACTTTCTACCTTGTCCTTTGCTTGCCTATTAATATTCTTGCAATTAGTTCACTTCATCACAACCATTAATTTTAACTAAATAACTAAGAATTGGTTACTACTAATACTTCCATTCCTTGTGGATTCGGCTATCCACTCAATGGGTATTTTTATTACTTTGACACCCATACACTTCTGATACACATGTAATTCATTCATGTCAGTCTAATATCACATAAAGTCCGAGCAACACCATTATGCATTCAAATCTTGATCTCCCACTTTCTAGCAATAGCACACAGTTTATCATTGCTCGTGTGGGCAAAACCAAAATCCCTAATTTGTAAGAATCAAACTAGTCCTTGTTCAATGTCATGTTAAACAAATATACCTTATCTAAAATCCATGAATCTGATGTTTGATGTGGTAAAACTAAAAGCAGGTCCCTATTGCTACAATCTAAATCATTGTTTTGAACAATATTAGAAAACTTTGATGAATCACCATTCATTTCATTAATCCTCTCTGATTTCCTCCAAACCTCAACTGGAGATGAGAGATCCATGATGCTATATATAACATCATCCACTAAACACAATAAAAAAGAGTGCCTCTGTGCCTGTTTGAAAATCTACCCATACATGGTCTTCCAATCCTTGATGCTTTGTCTCTTCCAATGCTCTCAACATCCCTTGGTGCACTAGCAAATATTTTACCCTCTGCTATTACAATCCAAAATTCCTAGTTCCATCTAACCCTTCCACATTGAATTTTGTAATGGACTTCATCATGCCAACGAAACCTGGCTTTAATACAATTTGTTAGAAAAATAGAGAATCCTCAAGGCAAATCAAGAGAGCAATAAGAGAACGTAAATAAACAAGATTTAAGAGGTTTACCAATGTGCCTACATCCTCAAGAGTGGAGCAGCCGTATTCCACTTACTCACTCGTCTCTTAGGCAAAATACCATGGTTACATGAATATTTAGCTAAAAAACTAAGCCTATCCAGATCTTAATCCTATTTCGAATCATAAACCTATCCAGATCCTAAATCTATCTGGGTATAATTTATAACATTACCAAATCATAATCCTAACTTGATAAAAATTACCCTTGTATCATACCGTCAGGGCATTGCCCTCACACCGCCAACCTATCAAACCGATGCTCCCTCAATAGGACAGATGTTGCTGCTCTACTCTACTCTGTTTCCACATTTACTTGTATACTTCTATATGAGCCATGCACAACAATAAATTTGACAAACAATATCCTATTATGAAGTCTTATTAGAAATATGAGTTCTAAAACAACTTAACCATTTTTTTCTTGAAGTCCTTATAATTTTAATTAATTATTTGACTCCAACAAACTTTAATAAAAACTTAAACATAAGAGAAAAACCTTATGCCAATTTACAATTTCACTCATCTTATGATGTAAATTGGAAATTGGAAATTTTACCCATATACTCAAAACAAGACTGATTCTTAATTCCTTTAATCGTGACTCTCTAAGTTCATTTCCATTTGTAATGGGAGGATACCAAAGGATGTGCGTGACACCTAACTAGCTTTGTACACCCACATCATAAGCCTAATGAACACAAATGAGTAGATCATTACAAACCTTTTTTGATTATGATTACCATATGTATATGAACCCTTCATTTTTGTATCTCAATTGAGTAAGAACCATGGTAATTGTCAAACTCACTAAACTCGATCATATGTAAACAACCATAGTAGAGTAAGATTACCAAACTTTCCTTCGTGTCTCACATAATTAGTTTGACTACCTTGGTCAAGGTCTTGTAATCTTACCTACATATGATCGCATAGGATATTAACTCGTTAACTTCCAAGAGAATGAATTATTTTTTGGTAATTACAATAATTACTACTTGTCCTACATTGCTACACCTTGAGGTTGCCCCTACCAAAGGATAAACTGAGTCAAACAACTTTGGTAACAAACTAGACACCACAAGCACATTATGATCATGATACCTTGGGTTTTAAAGTCCACTCATATGATCATAGCCAACAATTCCAATAATTGATGGTGAAAGAGTAAACCCATGTGATTAGGTTGTTGCGAGTTATGTTCGAATACATCAATTTTATTGATACACAAGGACTATAATGTTCAAAACTAATTAAAATGAGATCACAAGATTCATATTAACATTAAAATAAACTTATACTGTTAATAATAAGAATGTATAGTACAAATGAAATACCCTAATATAACATACTCATTAGCATTGGAGAGCATAATCTTATCAATAACACCTAGTTACAACTTTCCTTATGATACCTCAACACTCCTCATTGAGTTCGAGTAGCACACTACTAAATCCTCCCAATCTTAACAAAATAAAAGCTAATAAAACTCACACTACCACGTCACTACGAACCCCTCACTAGTCTTCAAGCACTAGTCCCAAACTAACTGCTTCTCAATCAATCTCTGTTGAAAGCTTTAAAGAATCTTCAACTATCTTAATATGACCCTTAATTGACCTTCAAATCTTCTTAATTATCATCTTCTATAGCACTCAACTCTTTAAAATTTATTAAAATCTTCTCAAAATTTGTGCCTCTACTAATCATTTATCGATCATATTTTAATAACAAGAATTAAGTTCACCATCTACCTATAAAGCACCTTCAAAGGATAGCATTGCCAATGAAATTTTTCTTTTTTCAAATTTGGTTGCAACATGCCAATTTTTGCTCTTCCTAATTATGACAAATTAGGGGGTATTTAATTCACGAAATTTAACATTACCCTTAGGAATAGGATTATTAGGATTGTGATTCACAAATTATATTGACAAGAATAGTATAATTTCCGTTTGGGTGAAAATGCAATCATGTAGTTTGAATTTAACATTATCATGTTTGGTTAGCTTAAAATCTTATATTATCAATTGATTTTTTTCTAAAATAGCCTTAGCTAATAGGTGCAGAATATATCAAAATCTATTATATTTTGATGTAAATATCAAAATTGTTTAATTATAAATATGTGTCTTTATTACGAAAATGTAAATGTATAATTTTATAATATTTAATATTTATTAATATTAATTAAATAAACACAATTATTTTAAATAAATATAATTTTTTTTTCTGAAATTTAATATTTGAGAAGAATTTTAATCTCAAATGCTTTTTTTATCTCCAACCAAATATTTTGATAAATATATTTTCATGAAAAACATATGTGGGAAAAATTCATGAATTTTTTTATTTTTAAATTGTTAAAGAAATTTATTTTTTCATGATTTTATGGGATTTAAAAGGTATGATCGGGAAATGCTTTAAAATACCATTTACTGATTTAGTAATCATATTTCCAATAATATCGTCCAAGTTATTAGATTCTATGAATGTTATATTCCTACTCTAAATAACTAAATGAGGTAATCTAATTACCTTGGCCATATTGTGGGAGTAATCTAAAATTACCCCCAACCAAATGCCATCATGGCTTATTTTATAACCATTCTTCATAAGCATCTTCTTTGTTGAAATAGCTTTTGATTTGAATCCTTCTTAGCGTTAATCTTCTAATTGGAAAATTTTACCACATGTGACAAATAATGCCAACTCAGCATAACATGTGTAAGCAATGCTAACAATTATCAAATATGCATAAGGTCAAATATGCTTATAATTTGTAAAGAAAAACCATATCATCAGGAAAGAGAGAAAGGTAATTAACACAAAGGACAAGAGTGAAAGGAAACAAAGGAAAAGAGTGTTATATATAAAGGAAGGAGAGAAAAGGAAGGAAGAGTTTTTATCAAAGTCTTGACAAATTAAAGAAAGGGAGAGAAAAGAGTAGACCAAACAGGAAAAGAGAGAAGAAAAGGAAAGGAGAGAGCAAAAAAGAAAAAAAAAAGTGGATAAAAAGAAAAGAAATAAGAAAATGTAGAATCAAGAGATAAAATAAAAATAAAAAATTGCTTAAGGAAAAAGGAGAGAAGTTGCTAACATAGGAAGACAAAAAAGAGAGTTGAGGTTCAAGTAAAAGTCAATAGTTTCTTTCTATAATAATTAGATAAAAATGTTATAGATAATCTTCTAATGACGTGATACTCTAGATCATAGTTATCAGACTTCACCCGGGCATTGACTCGGCTGAGATTCTGAGTATTGGGTCAATTGGTTCAACCGTCTGGTCATTCGGGTCAATGTTGGGTTAATAGAAATATTTTTAAATAAATTTTTAAAATTATAAATTATTTTTAATTATATAATGATATATAATAATATTCATGAATTATATGTTATCAAATAAATAATTTAATGGGAAAAAAAAAAAAAAATTATCAATCTGTTATTTGAAAGCAATCGAAAACAGAAAAAAAAACTCAAATGTGATAAAATTACATATATACTCTTCAACTTATTAAAAAAATAAAAAAATCAAAGGATGAAAAGATCATTTAAGGAAAAAAACATTGATCAGGTCGGTTCACCAGGTTTGACTGGTTCAAAGCAGGTTGATAGCATAAATGGTCTAATTAGAGACCTGGATCGGTTTAAGCACTGGGTTATCAGGTCAACCGGTCTGACTGTCGGGCTAGTCCGGTTTAATAATTATGTTCTAGATCCAATCCAATCCCCAAATTTGTCATCCCCTCAAATGTTGAACTCTTTGATGTCCCCTTTATCCTCTAACTTTTGTCATGTTTCTTCAACCAAATAATCAATATCATATGGCATGTTTAGTACATATATGTCTCACCTCGAAAACCCTATTTAAATATCAAACACTCTTATGCTAGTCTATGTTTGACATTTGATTGTCATTGTCCAATACCTCATAAAATTCCCAAAAAATAGTGGCATCAAACCGATCTATTAATTTTGAAAGTGACTTGATAAACCTATACATAATATATTAATTTGAACCAAGTTATGAAATGGGCTTAAGGTCTATCTAATAATGAAATGGGCATATAGGTTTCCTCTTTGGTGCTAAGAGATGAGACAACTCCAAAAAAAAATTTATAATTCTTTAAAAATCCCACATGTTCTCTATTTTCATATTAATTTTGGTTGCTCTTCTCTTACCGCTCACTTGTATATGTACTACATCATCATTTTCGTTTTCATATTCTCTGATTAAATTCTCCTTTTAACTTTTTTTCTTAGATTAAACCTTTCGAATATCATCACTAATGCCTCCAATCTAAAGGTTTGGACTTTGTTCATGTCTGTTTCTAGTCTTATGTGTTTGTAGTTGAGTTTTTACCAGTAATTAAAATATTACCTGATCTTATTTTGTATATTGATTTGATTTATTATTTAGTTATTTTTTTATCTTACAACTAAATTTATCTAAAGTAAATCTTTACCAAATGGATGTTATAATATTAAGATTCTTTTTTTATAACAAAGATGATCTCATTTATATTGTTGTTATAATTCAATAATTACAAAGCCATTGGTTAATGAATCTCCATTTAATGTCTTTTAAAATGAATATGTCAAATGGTAAGGTTATTAACAATATTTACTATACAAGATCTATTTACAAAATTAATATATTAAAAATGTTCATGCTTATAGTTAGTAATTATTTTTTTATTGATTGGAAAATAAGTTGTTAGGATTTTTGTTTATCATCTACATCACATGGAAACATCTAGTTATTTTCCAAGCTTTATTTTTGTTTTTGTTTTTTTTAGTTTTTGTCTTTTTTATTTAACTTTTGAAGAGTGCTAATGCTATCATAATTCATATTTTGACTGACTTGACCAATTTCAATCAAACTTGATAATTCAAGTAGCATTTTGAAATAATAATGGTATATATACTTGAAAAGAATAAATAACATTTTTATTTGATACAAAGGATATGAGTGGTAAATCATATTATTAGATATCTCCTTTCATTTCCCCTCCATAATCAAATAACCCTCTCATTTTGAATACTAAATGTTGACCACACAATAAAGATTCAACTCTTTCTTCCCTTTTTGTTCCCTTTATTTCTGTTCTTTCTCCTGTATTACTATTTCTATTTTTGAATTGGTTAAATTTTAAATCAGATCCTCTTGATGTATCAAATTCTAAATTTGATCTTTCTTGGATAAAAATTTCATATTAGACCTTCTTGTTCTTCCAAGTCAAATATAGGCCTTTGTGAATAACCATAACTCAAATCGAAGCCTTGTAATCTTTTAAATTGAAACTATGATACAAATTGTTTGAAGCGTGTGTGCTAGTAAGTGCACTAGTCATACAAGTATTAAAGTGTGGTTTAATAGCAAAATCGATCTCACAAAGATAATGAGTACTAGCAACTAATTTTTCTTTTATTATCTAGCCTCAAGAATTATGTTATCAAGATTTAAAAAAATGAATTAAAGAATGCAAACACAATTGGTATGATCAATATAATCAGTGGCGTAACCAAGATTTACTACTAGGAGGAGCTAATTCAAAATGTAAAAAAAATTACATCTAAAAAAAAATTGTTTGTAATGTATAATAGTAAGATAATATAACTTCTTAATATAACAACCACACTTTGAATACATATATTGCAAGAAGAAGAAAGATAAAATAGCTATCTATGCACATTTGAAATAGAACCAAGACAACATCAATCCTACAAATGCAAGGTAGGCGACTAAGAGGAGGTAGATACATTCACCAAGTTTGTATTTTCTGAAAACATTGTAGAATCACATCCTTATTATCAATAGTTGCAAAAAAAGCTCCTACTTGATATAGACAACCAATCTATCATTCATGCACTCATCTCCCGTTTTATTGCATAAACCAATTTTCACAAAATTCATTGTTGAAAACACACTCCCACCACTAGTTGTCATCACTGCTAAAACCAATTCCAACTCAATAAGGCAATAAATGAGTGGAAAAATAGCATGTTTACCCATCTCAATGATTTTCCTAGGAAAACCTCCCAAGTTCCAACATTTATAAAATTTTAGTCATGCCGCACATCTTAAATGAAAATGGTAAGTTATAGTGAAACCATCAGGATAAAAGTTTTCAAAATTGAAGTAGCTCATCGATATTGAATTTGCAGAATGAGTCCCTTGGATCAAGGCATGAAACGAGAAGAAGTAATTTCATGCTACCTTTTGGGAAGCGGTTATTCGTTTCTTGAGCAATTATATCAATAAATTGACATTGCAACAATAACAAAATCAAAAACTATTTCTAGAATAATGAATTAATGATATTTACAAAAACATAATAAATAATAAAAACATTACTAAACTCGTAGAAAATTTCATCACGGTAATGGTGAAAATGAGTAATGACTTGCCCCTCCCATCTATAATGATCATGGATTCGAATATTATCCTTTATATTAGGGACCAGGATTGAGTTTCCATCACAAAAAGAGCTAAATTCTTCCAAAATTGCCTCCCATCCTGTCTCCCTAAAGTCTTGAAGCCCAGACCTCACAACTTTAATCAAATGTATAACTTGAACAATATTTTGATCCTTTTATTGTAAGTCAAGTAAAAATTTATTTCTTATCTCCAACAAATGCCTCATCAAACACATCACTAGCACAAATTGATAATTCTCCATTTTTAATCAAACTTATCACAATACCTCTATTACCATTTGAAGCACCATCATCATGCACATTTTGGAGTACCTCTAACACTGAACTCCAAATTGAGATTAGCTTGAGAATGGTAGTGTAATGAGATCCCCAACTAGTATCCCCTAGTCAAGCTTACCTGGATTGTTGATTCTTTTTCTTATATTACTGACTATCCGTACCCTCCCAATTGCTCAACCAACCTATCATGGGGATGTTGCCGAAGTAGGTCTCTCCTTTTGCATTACACTCTGTCCTCATTAACAATTATAGCAACATATCGAAAAAATCACTAACAATTTGATTGTCCTTTGCAACAATAATAATCACTAATTGGAGCTGATGAGAAAAACAATGGATATACCTTGCATATGGATTTTCTCTTAGGATAGTGCCTTTAAACCATTAAATTCACATCGCATATTTGAAGCCCCATCATATCCTTGTTTCCTCAGCATTGTAAGAGATAACCCATGTTTTGCAAATAGACAATCAATTGCATTTTTCAATGAAATGGTTGAGGTATTTGGCACACTGTACTCCAACCATGGATGCTGTTCAACCAAGCATCTTGAAAACTCCTCCTTTGTTTTCCACAATCTTCTATGGAAAATTGTGGCCAATTGGTTGACAGGGCCTCTAGTTAAATATTCCCTAATAACATGATCTTTAATCCCAACATCAAAGTATTCAATGGGCTTTCGTTAGGGTTGAGCAAAACCGGGTATCGGATCTAGTTGGGAAAACCGGATCGAATTCCCAGTTTTTTGGTTTGCCAAAAACTCAACCCCTATCTGACTCTATTTAAATCGGATACCAAAAATTGGGTACCAAGTGTAAACCGGATTGGATATTGGACATCCGGATGCAAATTTATGTTTTATTGTTCATATGGAATTTTTTATAATATACATAAAAATAAATATAACAGACTTATAATTGAAAAAAAGATTAAAATCTTATATTATTCTCCACACAATAAATTTAATAAAAACTTTTATCAATCCTGAGCAATACAAAAAAACTTAAATTTTTTCGGAACCATCAAACGTCTCATCAATAAGGGAGACAGAGAGAAGTCACAGGCAATGAAGATTAGAAGAGAGGAATTAAAATAAAAAATAATATAATTTAGAGGGAATTGGTTAAGGAATTGAATTTTTTTTTTTACTTTTAAAACACGTAAAATTTAAAATTATTATATATATAACTCTAGATTAGGGATTTGTTTTTTGTACTTTTAACTCATGTAATATATATATACATGAATATACTAAAAACCAAATATGATTTAGGTACAAAGATTTTATTTTTTCCTGACCCTAACAGATCCGGTTGTCATGTAAAAAGTTTAGAGTGGGTACCCAATCCATTTTTTCAGATCAAATAACCGCAAAATTCGTGTTCAAAAAATGGATACTGATAAGTATCTAAATGTATGTATTTTATTATATGTATTTTATACACTTATATTGTCAAGGATTGATGCATGTTTTGTGCTTAATCGAGTGTTATTTGCTTTGTAGGGCACGGAGAAGCCACGGAGAGCACGAGGCCCTAATTAGTGTGGAAAAAGAAAAAAACTAGGTCTTGTAGTACTATAGCATATTACTATAGCAGATCACCACAACTGAAGTATTATAATATATTACTATAGCAGAAGTGCTATAGCAGTTTCAATGTAGCAACTACTGTAACACCTTGAGATTTTTCATGGCAGAATGTTTTGCCCAATTCATGCGGCCTCCATATGGGTCGCATGAAGGCCATATAGACCTTGTTATGCCATGAATCATCCAAGTTTTGGGCTTAATACACTCTCCATATAGCCCCCATATGGCCTGTATGCCCCGAGCCTATAAAAACAAGTTTCTAGGGTTAGAAAAGGGACTTTCTTGGCCACCATTTGGAGAGGAGAAGAGGAAGAATGAAGAAATCTTTGAAAGCGACATTCTAGGGCTAGAGAAGGTGTTAAGAGCTTCATCAATCAAGGGAGAGATCCATGACCAATGAAGGAAGGGTTCTAGGACCAGGACGTGGCCTTCGGTTAGGGGAAGCATCATTTGGCACTCCTTGGATTAGGGAAGCGTCATTCGGCCCAATCTCCACCTCATTCTTCATCATTTCGACTAGAGAGTGTCATCTATGAACTCTTATTGTGTTTTACTTTATATTCTTGCACATACATGTATAATGGCACACTAGACCGATAAGGCCACAAGATGTCAGTGAACCTTGGGGGGTTCATCATGTATTTTGGATGAATGTTATTTAATTCTAATGCTTGGGTTGATTTATGATTAATTCATTGTACTTCATGCTAAGAACTACTCAACAAAGAGATCTATAGTTCTTTCTTGAGTTATACATGTCGATGTGACCTACTCACATGCAAAAGGCCGTGAATGAATTAAAAGGGGTTGCTTGTATTGATATGCTAAGAAATTAGATGTCGATATCCCTCCGATCTATAAGGATAAACTTAGGTTGAGTGTACCCTTATCTTGGGATCTCTTTGTGCTTAATGCAATCGTAGGGGTGTTGGTTAGGAATAGATTCCAATCAACATTCCTATGGGATTAGGGTTCAATCACTGAGAAATTGGGGTTGGTCTATTATAGAGATCCTTTCAGTCTAAAACACCCGTTCAATCTATTTGTTCTTCATCCTTGTATCATAATGACCCCTCAAGGTGATCCATATCCATAGTCCATTGTATTTCACTGTAGCTCTTGTAATGTCTTGCTTTGTTCTTTAATTTGTGTAGTCGTATCATATTTACTTTCTTACATCTAGTCAAGTATTTTCCCTTGCTTAAGATGTTAGGCTAGATTGTAGGCAGCGAAGGAGTAATAGTACATCCTTAGCTTCGACGAATACAATCCTCGTGTCTTTACACGAGGTATTACTTGGCGATCCTGTACACTTACGGGGAAGCGATCAGATACCGGATTAGATCATTGGATCATTGTTTTTTTGCTTACACCTAGCTTTCATAATCCTAGATCACTAATGATATCATTAGCATTGAGATTCATATGGGTATTTTTCTCACTTGATTTGGAGCCTGATGGTACTTTTGGAGAATTGGACGATTCTTCACTCCATTGTTGTTAAATTAAAAATTTATCCGCCCCAAATTGGCTATAAAAGTGTGTAATACTATCCAAAGACTAAAGTAATCATTTATTAATATAATTGATATGGAAATAGTAGTTAGGCATTCAAAACAAATAATATCACTAATTTATTGGCATAAAATAGGATTAAGATAATGTGATAATTGACAATGTAGAATGCAGTTTTGTTCAACATAACTCATATAAAAGATTCTTTAGTCATTTAAAAAATAGAAAATGATAATCATCAAATTATTTCAAAAACTTTTTCCTTAGAGCCAAGGCTGCAAAGGAACTAGTTGTTGAGTTTCATGTTAGTATCTTATCCTATTTGTCTTTTAAGATTTAAGTAATCAAGTTTAGTTGGATGATTGTATTTGATAAGTGTATAATTGAACATAATTATATACCATTTTATACACTTATTTGGCACGTATTAGGTGTTTATTTGGATGATGATACTTAAAATGAGTAAAATGTATAAAATGTTATTTTATGTGATGAGCAGTGTAAAATGAGAGGAGGGAGCCAAAAGAAGCAATGTTAAGACAAAATAAAGAAGATAAAGCTCTCTCAACATCAAGAACAAGGGAACATTATAGATAGAACACCTTACGACCCCCTTACAGCCACACTTATGGCTGCAAGACTCATCCAGAGAACCTTGCAGGCATGCTTAAGCTTTTAGTAGGAGCATAACTGTTAGATGGAGGGACTTATGGGAAGGACTTATGCTAGTAAGCCAAATCGTAAGGGTCATCCAAAGGATTTTAGTGGGAGCACATATGCCCGGAATGGAGGTCCTAAGCACAATCAAGAGAAGTTTATAGTCTAGCAATCACGATTGTAAGCTGGACTATAACACCAAGATTGAAGACCTTAAATACATAGTTTACTATCGTAAGATACCCATAAGGCATTCAACCCATCATCTCCACCTTCTTACACCCTTGTTCTGCATAGATTTGTTATATGATCGATTTGGATTCACTTTTGTTCATGTAGAAGATGGGGTTTGAGGAACTATATGTGCAGTAATCAGGCATAAATTGATATTGAATCCTCAAAATTTGGTAACTTCTGCTTTATTAACAACCTTTTTATGAATAATTTTTTGGCCTACACCCTTTATCTCAAGTTTTGGATTGGACACCCAAATTGTTCATCGGTCTAGGTTATGTTATTTGGGTTTTGGGATGTTATTAGGGTAAAGTGCTAATTCTCATATATGAGATATCCACCCTAGCCACTATGGGCGCATTTGCGAAATTTATACCTTTGAAAGAATCAATGTTGGACTCATTAGATATTTAGCTATTCATGTAAGGATTGGTCATTGGAGATTTATAGAGAGTCCTTTTATGAAATATATTGAAAATAAAAAAAAGGCACAGATGATTTATTTATAACCAAGTAATGATAAATACTATATGGTAGCAATTGGAAATTCTTTGGCTTTTAACCAGAGTATTCTATAGGAACAGGTTGTGCCAGCTCAATACGTCAAGAATTCCTAACTATTGCATGGGAATATACTCATTTTAGAAGAATCTTTCCCTTCTAAAATTTTTATTATTGAAGCTTCTCTTTATTTTCTTTTATTGAGCATAATGATGAAAGTTGAGCTTTAATGAGTTGTAACATGCAACATGACAGATGTGGTATGTGTGGGTTTAGGTCTATAAATACTGAAAGTGCATGAATCATCAAGTAATAACTCGTGGGTGAGCTTGATGGTCATATTTCTCAGGGAACTCAAGAGGCTCCTATTATTTTATTTCTATTAAATAATAGCTTGAACGTCTATGGTATATCTTAATTCTACCTCTATAAATTAATTAATACAATAAAATAGAGGATTATTATGTGTGATTGGAAAGAGTTTGGGAAATCTTATGAAGATTCCCTTAATGATTACTTCTGAAATAACATTAAGGAGTGATGATTTAATCTGGTATTGGACTGAAGGAATTCAAGGGCTTATTGGTTCCAATCTCTTTGCAATTAGGTCTAAGCACTACGAACTTAAGATGGAATCTCTTCCACCGCTGCCTCCTATGTCTGTCTTAAGTTCAAGAAGTCCACTAGAAAGGCTAATCAAATCCTTATCTAGAAATCTAATCAAACCGTAATCCCAAAATATAGAAATATCTAATCTCTTAAAGCATTCATAGATCCAACAAGGCAGGAGTCTTCTAATGTGTGGGCATATCTTCCACATTACATCAGCAAAATATCACAAATCAAACATGCAATGAATCACGAAAACTAGAAAGAATATTGAATTGCCAATAAAGAACCACAAGTAATAATCAAGGTGAATTTACATAAAATCCCCCTTGAATTGGGGTCCTCTAATGGATATAAAAGTATTGCTTAATTAATAACAATCATCCAAAGGAAATAAAACAAAAGAATTCTTAGACTAACTCCCTCCAATATGGTCTTCGATTGTTCAGGTTGAGTAGATCTTAAGATCATCAAGAAAATGCTGAAGTACTACTGAAATCTTTACGAAAAACTACTGAAATCTTCCTTGGAAAACTTTACGAAAACTACTGAAATCTTGATGAAACTCATCTCCAATAGCAAAGGTCTCCAAGAATCCAGCTGCCTCTCCCAGCTTTGATAAAAGAATTTGCTATAGATTGATAACCCTAAGGTATTTATAATATCAAGTCTACCATGGCCTTACCATGCTCATTGTGGAGGCTGTGGTGAGCAAGTTTGTAGCTTGGGCCCCAAGTCATGTCCTGGGATGCTCTACTTAACTATTGTGTTGATTGGTCATGATCGTTATGATTCACAATGACTATTGTTGAGTCCATTATGACTTTTGTGTTAATCTCTATGATTCCACAGTGGTACGGCTTGATAATGGCTGTGATAGAAGTGGACAACGGCCATGGTAGGACATGAACATAGCAGTTGTGAGCCATGGTGAAGCTCTGGTTCATCAAGTCGACTTGTTTTGCTCCTAAATACCTTGTTTTATTTGGCCCTAAGACAGAATAAAAGCTTGTAGTGAATAAAATAATGAGATTATGTACTAGTTTGGCACTAAACATGTAAAATTCCATGCTAAATGCAGTTTTAATAATATATAAAATATGCACTTTCAAGCACTTTGACCACGTCCTTTTCTGTGTGTACCGCAAGTGCACGAATTTGTCGATGTAATAATACCATTGTGAGAGGGTAGTCATATCCACAGAGAATAGTGATAAAAAACACAAAGGATTGCTATTTAACTAGAGTGAAGATGGATCGATGGTAGTGTGAAAAATATCAATATGAAAAGAAATAAAAACAACAAGAAAGAGGGATGCTATAAAAAATGAGAGGAAAGGCAATCGATAGAAAGTGGGCCACCCAAACATTGCTTCCCCTAGAACTATTGCTTCAAGTACAAAAGCAACTATTATGTCTCCTAATTGATGCTTAATGAGTCGTGGAAATCCTAAAATACACATTCCTAAACCTAAGGTTAACCGTGACTAACCCTACACTATGCCCCAGCGGAGAAATCATTCAATCTCAACACCTCACACTGTACAAAGTTGCTTAAAGCTCTAGGGACTCTAAGTGATAAACCCTATTCCCGTAACATAGATCTAAGTTTTTGGTCCAAGTGAAAGACCCTTAGTCACAATTAAACTCTAGATACTAAAGATTACTTCAACGTTTCACTCATGTTGCTTGCGCAACTAAGCCCTAGCGGAGTTCGTCTCTTAGCACTTCACTCTACTATGACCGCAAAGAACTCTTAGAATGTGGAGATAGAATAAATCACACCAAGTGGAAAAGGGATGTTCTGCTACCTTTCGACTGACCCTCTCGACCTTCTCAAATCTTGCTTTGTATAACCCTCATGGTCTGTCACTCACCCAGAAGGATTACCAATGTTGGCTCTCAACACTAGTTTCACTCGAAAGGAAAACCCATTCAACAACCATTCAAGATTAAAACTCAACTAGAAACATCAATTAAAGAATAAAAATAGAAAAGTCAAAGAAATAATATCATCCTACGGTTTACAAGTCCAAGTACCCATTAGGGGTTTAGCTCTCCATGGAGCGAGATACAATCAATAATGACATCGAAAGTAAAACACCTTTCTAGTCTGTATCGATGGTCTTGTGGAGCAGCCTCGTCTTCTACATAGGTTCCCTCGTCAAGTCGAGGGCACACCTCACCGAATCGATGTCGACGAAAGCTCCCCCAATAACTATCTTCTGAAGAAACGTGGTGTTAAAGGCTGTAGAACACTCCAAAAACCTTGCCAAAGCCTCACCAAACCCTAGCCACGAGCGCCTCCAAAGATGGAGAAAAGATGAGAAAAATATAGGGCCAAAAGATTCTAAAAATGGGCTAAAATCGTGAGTTAAATAGGTTTAGAATCGGGCATCCACATGTCGTGTGGAATTTCCACATGCCCGTATGAATCTGCAGGAATTGATCTTCTGAGGCCTGTAAATAGTGACTATTACAGTAACTTTGCCACAATGATTTTCTACAGTACTACTACACCAAAATACTCCGAAAATCCACACTTTTCATCGAGGCCACATGAATGGGCAGACATTCATGCTGTAGATCGCGTTACTTATTCAACAAAATCACTTTTGATGACAATCTTGCTAACTTTGCACAAGTCAGAACACATGAGTGTGACTGCATTTGTGCCCCTCCACTTTGCATGTTCACTCGAGCACAACATAGTTTGGCACACACTCACGTGTCTTTAAGCACAACATGTATCTTAACATTTGTTAACTCCAAGATTTCATCAACAAAGTGCCTCCACGATCTACTTTGGCTTCCTTTTTCAATTATTGTCTCCACAACCCTATATGCACAAAAGTAACACAAATACACATGTATGAGCGATAAAATCTAAGAAAAGTAATGCTCAGTGTAAGAAAAGAATACTTCATATTACTATTACACAAGCATTTATCAAGCTCCCCCACACTTAAGCTTTTGCTTGTCCTCAAGCGGTAATAAAACATTGAAGCATAAAAGAAGGAAATCTTGAAAGTGCTTGGCCTTAGATTCACCAAAAGCATGCAAGGGAAGCATTCTACAAGGGAAATTTCAACACCAAATACGAAAAGTCATTGCTCTAACTAAAAACTCGTATAAATAAAGATAACAAATCCAAAATTCGTATAAGTGCGTGTAAACTCATTCAAGTCAACCCAATGATTACTCCTCAAAGTTCTAAGTATAAGGTACTTATTTATTTACAAAACAAAGCAAAGAGACCGCAGTAGCTTCACACATCCTCTAAGGTAGCCCTTTCCGAAGCGGCCGCTAAGGTGGCTTTCACAATTTCGAGGTGGTAGCTCTTTCTACCGGGATAGTAGCTTTCACTCATCCCATGAGATAGCTCTTTCTCTCATTATGGCATAACTAGTATCTGAATTATGAGAGTAGCTTCATACTTTAGAGGTGGTAGCTCTTTCCACCCCAAATGCACAACTAAGACAAGTATATATTTTCGCTTTTTATTTTCTTTTCCTTCAACCATGTTTTTTTAGAAAAAATTAACACAAGAAAAAAACTAACTAGTCCCTTAAACATCGAACTTGAGTTTCCAAAAAGATTTACTGAGCGAGTAGTGCAACAAGTGTCAATCGGGCAAAAATTTCTAAAAATTCTAGTAAAAACTAGAGCATGAGAACATTCAATGTTAAAAATTCTCCTAAACTGAAAAATACAACCATTGCAAATAAGGTGAACCGCCATTGGCTACATTAGCATTTTCAGTCAAAACTTACGTAATGTGAACTCCCCCAAAACTTAAGATGTACATTGCCCTTAATGTACACATGCAAGCAGGATAAAAAGTACAACACTCAAAAGCAGATGTGAAGATGGGTAGTTGAAACAATACTCCACTGAACTCCTAATGGTACGTTTGATGGGGCTATATTCCTTGAGAGTTGAGTTCCAATGGGTTGTAGAGCACACACGGCCATGTAAAAATCACATTGACCGTGCCCATGACTATTCCTCAATTTCCATACTCACAAGACAATCTACACGCATACTCAATTTCCATACTCACAATGTAAGAAAAAAATACTTCGTATTATTATTACACAAGCACTTATCACACTTATCAAGAAGTTCCAAATGGGAACTAAAATAGAATGTCAGATGCCTCTAGATTCTAGGGTTTCAGCTATAGCCGAAACAGGGAGGAAAGATCATTTATACTGATACTCACAAGATCATTTTCTCAAGTAATGGAGACACTATGAGCATTCCATTAGTTATGTATCAACGTTCTAACAAAAATACATGTATGCATCAAAAACCTCAGGTTCCGAGGGGTAAATGCATTAAAAAGGGACAAATTTTAGCAGACGGTGCGACTACAGTTGGTGGGGAACTCGCTTTAGGAAAAAACGTATTAGTAGCTCATATGCCATGGGAAGGTTACAATTCTGAAGACGCAGTACTAATTAGTGAACGTTTAGTATATGAAGATATTTATACTTCTTTTTACATTCGGAAATATGAAATTCAGACTCATGTGACAAGCCAAGGTCCTGAAAGAATCACTAAGGAAATACCACATTTAGAGGATCGCTTACTCCGCAATTTAGACAGAAATGGAATTGTGATGCTTGGATCTTGGATAGAAACAGGTGATATTTTAGTAGGTAAATTAACGCCTCAGACAGCGACCGAATCGTCGTATGCTCCGGAAGATAGATTATTACGAGCCATACTCGGCATTCAGGTATCCACTGCAAAAGAAACTTCTCTAAAATTATCTATAGGTGGAAGGGGCCGAGTTATTGATGTGAGATGGATTCAGAAAAGGGGTGGTTCCATTTATAATCCAGAGATGATTCGTGTATATATTTCACAAAAACGTGAAATCAGAGTAGGTGATAAAGTAGCCGGAAGACATGGGAATAAAGGTATCATTTCCAAAAAATTTTTGCCTAGGCAAGATATGCCCTATTTGCAAGATGGAACACCTGTTGATATGGTCTTCAACCCATTAGGAGTACCCTCACGAATGAATGTAGGACAGATATTTGAATGCTCACTCGGGTTAGCGGGGGATCTGCTAAAAAGACATTATAGAATAGCACCTTTTGATGAGAGATATGAGCAAGAGGCTTCGAGAAAACTAGTGTTTTCTGAATTATATTCAGCCAGTAAGCAAACAAAAAATCCATGGGTATTTGAACCCGAGTATCCGGGAAAAAGCAGAATATTTGATGGAAGAACAGGGGATCCTTTTGAACAACCTGTTCTAATAGGAAAACCCTATATCTTGAAATTAATCCATCAAGTTGATGATAAAATCCATGGGCGTTCCAGTGGACATTACGCACTTGTTACACAACAACCCCTTAGAGGAAGGGCCAAACAAGGGGGACAACGAGTAGGAGAAATGGAAGTTTGGGCTCTAGAGGGATTTGGTGTTGCTCATATTTTACAAGAGATGCTTACTTATAAATCTGATCATATTAGAGCTCATCAAGAGGTACTTGGTGCTACAATTGTTAGAGGAACAGTACCTAACCCGGAAGATGCTCCAGAGTCCTTTCGATTTCTCATTCGAGAACTATGATCTTTGTCTCTGGAATTGAATCATTTCCTCATTTTTGAAAAGAATTTCCAAATTAATAGGAAGGAAGCTTGATCTAAATGAATAAAAATTTCTATTCTATAATCAACCAATATAAACATCAGCAACTTTGAATTGGATCAGTTTATCCTCAACAAAAGCTTGTCTCAATTTTGTTTTCCATGTCAATCATTTTACATTAAGGATAATGTATTATTCAAGTGTGGGGGAGGGTTGCATGCTTGTTTTGCTAGAGATGATGAGTGCTTATCCGATGATGGTCTATGATCGATTACATTTCGATCTTCTTAACCTTAGGAAAATACATGTGTGTTAGTTAATTATTGAGATCCATATTATAGTCTCACTCTTACTTTGAGGGCTTAAGTTTATCAATCAACAATAATTGTCGAGCCGCATGTTGTTAGTATGAAAACCGCTTATCTCTTTTGTGTTTAAAAAAAACCTTGAAAGTCAGATTCCTTGTGGGATACCCTACCGGTTCTTTTTAAATGCTGTTTGAAAAGATGGTAGAAAGAGTTATCATCCTAGAAGAGTGAAAGATACTCTTGAGTAGTCAAATTTTAGGCATTACAAGTGTACATTTGATGACCTACCGGGAGAGAAGACTACAATAGCTATAGGGTGTATGAAGCAACCACCCATTGTGAATAGTCAATTCTAGGTTTTATTTTGCTAGGTTAAATCTTGAAAAATGTGGGGCACTCAACTTAGGGTTTGTACACACACAAGTTCTTTGAAGTAAGAGTGTAGCCACGTATTGAGTACTATTGTTGTTTCTAACACTTGTTACTTTTTCTTTGTTTAAGAAGTTTGCATTCTCCTAAGATCAGAGGTGATGCACTCATCGTTCCTTTCATTGAATGATGTGAGATTGCTTAAGGATGAGCAATGATTCAAGTGTGGGGTTATTTGATGAGTGCAATTCATATCATGTATTCTTATGCTCAATTCATGCTTTTACTTACCTTTTAGCACATCTTTGTATATATTCAGTGCTATTGTGGGTATGCTTGTTAATGATACAAGAATTGAGGAGCTCAATTTATTTAGTAGTGAATCTGGTCTCTAAACTAGAGAAAATGGAAGAAATGCTAAGTGTTCAAACTCAGCACGGGCAGAGCACAGTCATGCTCTGTCCCACTAAATCTCCTAGCCTTATGCAGATCAAGTGAAGAAGCTTGCATGGGAGTGACACCAGGGCCAACACGGTTGAAGCACGCTAGTATCCCTTCCCCTGAATATCTCAGGTTGGAGTTGTTCTTCCACTCAACAAGGGAAGCATGTGCCAGGGGCTCCTAGCACGATCATGTTCATGGAAGCACATGCCAAGCAAGACAAAAGCAGGCCATGGAAACACAATTTAGGCACGATCATGCTAAGATCATGTCAAGCAGGAAGATAGCCCTTTTTAACTCCAGTCTCTAGGGTTTTTCCTCTTCTGTTGTTCAGGGATTCAACTTTCCACCTGGAAGACTTTGAAGAGAGTAAAGATCAAGCTTCACCACACATCTTAAGTCGATCAAGGAAGATTTGAAGGTACAAGAGAAGTGGGGTTAAGAATATAGAGCTCGGAGAGGAAGATCATCTTAACAAGAAGAAAGTCATGTCTTCTTTCTTTAGTGCTTCATCTTTGTTTTCCTCATTGTACCCATTCATAAGAGGCTAACCGTCCATGGTGCCCCAGGATGTGAACTATATTGTTTTGTATGCTTTAACTACTTGATTTTTAATGATTATGGAGTTCTTTAACCGTCCATGGTGCCCCAGGGGTTGTACAGCCTCCTATGCAGGTGAAATAACTCTAAATGACTACACAACTCAAATAAATGTAAAAACAAAACCTTTTTTGCACATGCAGTCATAGATTCACATGCACTAAATGAAATAAATGCCAACTCAGCTCTCGCACACTCCAAATCACTATATAAGCCCTACTGAGGTAAATACAAAAAGAACTCAACCTAAACTTTGAGTTAACACACAAGAAAATATTAAAATACTATAGTAAGTCATCAAAGATTGTTAAAAATGATGTCAACGTTGAAATACTGATTGGAACAGGACTATGGATGGCATCGTTGAGTGAGATAAGGTCATTAATAGTAAGGGTAGATGGAGAACATTCGGGTACAATGGGAAAATAGGGAGATCGTTAGAGGACTTTATATGATTATACTAAGCTAACATAAAACAAATTTCAGTCTAGTATTGCTCGACAATGTGTTGCAGCCAAGAATCCGTTAAATTGATTTTGTTGAAGCTTGCCCTTGCTCAGATGGTAGAACAATTAGTTAAGTTTCATGTGCTAGCAGATGACGACTCGAATAACCAAATTGGAGGATTCTTAGAAGTGTGTGATATGCTTAAGATGAATGGAGTTTGAGAGGATGTTATTCATTTGAGATAATTTCCATTCTTATTGAAGGGATAAGCTAAACAGTGGCTTCAAGTGCATCCATCGAATGGGCATATGGTTACCAATTGGCTGATTATTAGAGCAGCGCATGCATCCATCGGGTTAGTGCTTCCATTGAATGGATATATGGTTACCAATTGACTGATTATTGGAGCAGCACATGAACCCATCTAGCAAGCAGACCACAATGGAACCCTTACAGTAACACCTACAACCTTGGAAGGAGGAATCATCCATACTTTTTATGGAACAATAAGAGGTAGTAGAAAAATCCTTTGCCAAAATTTCCATTTCATTAATCACATGAGTTGTTAATTCAAAATACAAATATGAAATTTTTGCAGTTTGATCCACACTATTTTAGAGCATTGAATATACCACGAGAAACCAATAAGTATCACTGCGGAATTTGGAGAATTAGGTTGGACAGATTGCTAAGTTACTATTTGAACAACAAAAATATAGTTTATTGAGTAACACCGAGGCAAATCCTTGAGAGCATCTCAAGGGTATCACTCCTAGGAGTGACAAGTAAGTGTAGATGAGGAGTCTAACCCCACCTAGTAAGATAAAGAGGAATTAGTACACGTGGCTGGCCTTACTCTTAGCATGGAGAATCCGATGCTTCCACTGGTAAAGGAGTATGCACCCTATTTACCTTACCCTTTAAAATTGAAAAAAAGACAAAATAGATGAACAATTCAATAGTTTCTTGGATTTTCTTAAGTAGTTGCACATCAATATTCAATTTATTGAAGCCTTGTATCAAATGCCAAAGTATGGCAAGTCCCTCAAGGATTTTCTTATAAATAAGCAGAAATTCGAAGAAGTCTCCACAGTCACATTAACTAAAGGAAGTTCATGATCTTTCAAAACAAGTTGGTGAAGAAGAAGAAAGATCCTATACTCTTTACTGTTCCTCAAATAATTTATAATTTGATTAATGAAAAATCTTTGGCCATTTTGGGCCTAGTATTAATGTCATGCAATACACCATGTTCACAAAATTTGGGCTTAGTGACTTGCAACGAACTAGGATGATTTTCCAATTAGCCAATAAATCTATTAGGCATCCAATGGGAATCATTGAGGATGTCTTCATTAAGGTTGACAAGTTTATTTTTCCCATGAACTTTGTTATTCAAGATATGGATGAAGATGTAGAGGTACCTCTCATCTTAGGATGCCATGAAGTATTCAATTGATTCTAATAATTCATGTTTTTTTAAATGCAATTAATTTGATTGTTGATGACTAAGTGCTGGAAATTATGCACAACAAGCCTTTTAGAGAAGTCATTGGATGATTGTCAAGAAGAAAACACTCCTACTTTGCCCAAAAAAGGTTGAAATTGGAGTATAGATAAATGAGAAATAATGGAACTCAGCCACCCATGTGAAGAAAGGCAAGTAAAACCTTTGTTCAAGGAGGTAACACATGATTCCAGCAAAATGATTGATAAGTTCCTTATCTTCTACGATATAGACTTTGAGCTCTTTGATTGGGACACTCACATGAAGGTTGAGGGAGTATTCTTTCTTGGAACACCCTCGCATGTACTTACTAGGAACAACAAGGTAGTGACATAAAACAAGTGCTTCTTAGGAGTCAACCCAAGCATTTTTCATATTTTTAACATACTTTTATTAGTTAGTTTATATTTGTTTGTTTTCATGTGCTAGTAATAAATTGCTCAGTTATATCACATTTTTTTCTTGAGTTGGTTGCATGTGTGAGGTTCAAAATATTTATTATGCACTTCCCAGGCCATATCTTCGATTTGGACATTCATGTATGAATAAGGAGAACTCTGTTTTATTTTCTATGGTAGATTACAAGTTACTCACACACGTAAACTGAGTCATAATACCTTAACATAATACTTTATGAGCAACATCACACCCATAACCCACCCCATAAGGGGAAATCATAGAATCTTATGAGCACATATTTGATCCACAAGTCCTAGAGGAACAGATTATTGAGGTATCTTACCGGTGGCTTATGTCCATAAGGTGGTTAGAAGGATCATCAAGTGAGCATTATTGGTAGACCAAAAACCACTTACGGGCTGTAACTTGTAGGGGAAGTTAATTGGGGACCTTATAGGCTATCTTATGCTATAAAAGCTATCCTGAGAGCCATACAGTGTGCTTCATTGTATCCCTTATGGATCATAACCTAGTGCGGCATCTTCCAGGGCACTTACACTAGTAAGGATGAATCACTACTACATAACTGCCTATTTGCAGCGGTTATAAACCGCTGCACAAAGCATTACAACTGTTGCATAAGATCTATTTTAACAGTTTGGAAGCCGCTGCATCTGCTCTCGTTGTAATAGGTTATTGCAGCGATTCTATACATCCTATTGCAACGGTTTCACATCGTTGCCTAAACAGTTCCAATTAGCATTAGTTTTTGTAGCGGTTTTTAATTATGCAGCGGTTACTTTATATACTGCAGCGGTTTATTTTGCAATGGTTATATTATATATTGCAGCGGTTTCACAATATTTAGTGCAACAGTTTTGTAATACATTTTGTAGCGGTTAAGTAATATATGTTGCAGCGGTTTAAGAATAGCTATATCAGTGGATCTATTGCAGCGGTTTAGAATATTTATTGCAACAGTTAATAAAATTCATCATAGTGGTTTTATAATCCTGTACCATTTTACAAATAATAATTTTAATAATCCAATTCAATAATATTATAACATTATCAAACATCATCCTAAAATGTAATAAACACTTCAAGCCAACAACATTATATTAAAATTAACAAAAATATTGAATAACATAAGAATTCAAGGTGAAAACTAGTTAATATAAAACAATTTTGAAGTAATTACAAAATAAGTCTTCTTCAATGTTTTTCGAATGAAACCAACTCAATATAGTATCACCGTCCCTATAATTATAAAAAAATTAGTTAGTAAAAATAACAAGAATAAACTTGTACGATACATGCAATATATATTACTTAACATAATAATAAAATTTGTTAAAATAAAATGATACTATAAACTATATTCCAACATAATGACATCAACTAAAATGATAATTATTATAAAAGAGTATCTGAGGTTCATGATAAACTAAAAAGAATACTTGAACTAAAATAAAATTTTGCTCTAGTTCTAATCTTTAGAGAGTAACAAAACACAAAACAAACGTTATCAATTCAACATGTGATTGGAAACTGATGGCCATAATTCACCAAGGCCTAAAACATTTTCTACATATAGAATTGAAAGAGAACATGGTCAAAGATATCATCTCTCAGACTAATCTTATTTTATTTAGTTATGTACACTGCCTATACAAGGCAACAAGGGCTTCTACAAACCACAGAAGTTTGGTGATGGCAACTACTCAGAGATCATATATAATCAATGAACTAGAACAAACTCAAAGCCAAAACATAACCATGTTAAAAATAAGGAAAAGAAAAAATGATTATTTTTTTCTGTCATTTATTTGAAGAGTATACTGGCACAAGTAAAAGTACTCTTTCTAATTATTTTTTTCTATCATTTATTTTAAACAAATGATTTTTTACTTATTTATTAGATTTATTGATTTTGTCATATGTATGTATTAAATTTACAAAAATTATGTATTATTCTCGCATATACAACGATTCTTTTAAAACAACTGCATATCTTAACATATATGCAGCGGTTACAAAAAACTGCTGCATATAGTGACCCATATGCAGCGGTTATTGATAACCGCTGCATTATAATGCATATGCAACCGTTATGAACCGCTGCTATTTTAGCATTTGCAGCAGTTGTATAAACCGATGCATATCTATCTTATTATGCAGCGGTTTTGCAATGGATTAAGTCAAATGTAATACTAATTTGAAAAATTACTCTACAACGGTTTGAAATCGATACAAAACCGTTACAATAGATAATCTATTACAGCAGTTTTATAACCGCTGCAAAGTAACTCGCTGCATAAATGCAGTTATGTAGTAGTGAATGTAAGATGGTAACCAGAGAGCCTTATAGACCATTATCTATAACCACTTATGACTGTAACCTAAGTTGTAAAGGGGATGGAACCTTTGTGTGGCCCTCACTACCATAAGCACCATATATGAGGTAGATAGAGCATCTTACAATTACAGCATATGGTCATAAGCCACACGTAAGCAACTAAGGTTTAATCTTCCACTAATGACCTTTTGGCATTAAAATTTGTTTTTCTCCTTCATTTATCATCATTGATGACTCATTCTACTCCCAGTTTTTCCCCTTGTCCTCTATTCTTACCTTTGGGAGCTTGAGGATGTGTTTGAACCCTTGTGGAGGCATTTCACCAAATTATTTTTTTGATTTTGTCCTCTTGATCGAAGGTATAGTTTTCTTTTCAATTTTTTTGGGATAACATGTGTTGGATGCACTGAAATTATTTAGAATATGTTTTGGGGAAATAGAATTAGTTTTGAATACATGATTGTAAAATTTTTTAGCTCTATTATACATGAGAAGTCCTTAAGGCCTAAGCTGGAGGCTTAGAGCCGTGAGGACTACTGTAAAGGCATTACCCCCGAAGCTTATGGCTACAAGTCGGCCTATAAGTAAGCTGTAAGTAGTACTATTTAAAAAATTTTCATATTTTTTTAGACTAACTTTCAATATTTCTCTTCTACAGGATGAGATACATAAAGAGGACTACATCCGACTAGTCTAAGAGGATAAAGATTGAGGCTATTACCTCTAGGATAAAAACCCTGGGTTCCTCTAGACTCGTGTTGCTCTCTGCACATACTTTCTTTTGTCCATATTTCTTAGAATGATACACCCGCTTGAGAAGAAAGCGGTTTTGCCAATCCCTCATGATGGACTAGAAAGTTCTCTCACACTTGTGGCTAGAGGATAAGGTGCGAGGGATGATACATTCCTACAGAGGAGTCAACTTATGAGGTGACTACCTCTGATGTTCTTAGAACTTTTCTTTTTTAGAATTTCCATAGCCACAAACTTGGACACCTTCAAAATATAGCCGTTTCACCTCGTATTAAAACTGAGCTTGCAAAGTGGTCCACCTATTGATCTTTACTAAGTTCTAGCTTTCATTATAACATGACCACAAGATGCCTCAAACCATCAGGTTGGTAACAAAGCAGGGCGGGAAAAGGAAGCGGTTCCTTCTCCTAACAGTCTCCAAAGATTTGGACAAGAAATTTCTATCCCCGATTCCCTAATGGGGGAAAATATTTTCCCCATCCCCGTCCCCACAGGCATCACTCATGGTAAGACACCTATAAATTTTAAGTTTTTTTTTATTATTTAATACAAATGCTGATGCATCACTCACAGGTTTATGGGTCATCAAGTAATACGTCATGCGTGAGCATGAGTATCATATTCCATAAGGCCAAGGAAGTACTATTAATCATTCTTCATCTACTTTCTAGCCTACAATTTCAAATGAGGGGAAGAAAAGAAAACTAACTAACTAACCTAATGGCTGAGTACTTACACACACATTGGTTTAAATATGTTATTAGAGGGCTACCAACACCTGAATCTCTATATGTGTTGGCACAAGAATCCCCTTTCAAGCTACATATGACCTAATACAAGCGTGCTCTCGCGTCAACAAGTACAATTTAAGAATGAACTATGGAGTTCTCCATGTGTAGATCAAGACATGCAAAGCATAATAGATTGAATTTCAAACAACCAACAAATTAAAAAATAACAACATCCATAGTTTTGCAACAAGAATCACCCTAGGGTTTAACCAAATCCAAACACCATAATAAGTTAATCAATCAAGATGAGAGATACTTATACACCGAACAAGGAAAATAAATTCAATAAAAAAGCATTACAACACCATCTAAAGCCATGATCTCTTTGAATGGATGAAGCTTAAAATGATCTCCAATGATGCCAGCATATTTCTCCACAAATGACTCCAAAAATACCTTAGGGCTTCACTCCTACTCTTTCTCCTTTTCTCCTCTCCCTCTTTGTGAAGATGTCTGCTAGTTTCCCCAAGTATCATCGCCAAAAGATGGCCAAAAAGCCTCAAGATTGTGTGGCGGCGGTGGCCGAAAATGCAAAGAAGAAGAATCTTTTTTTCTTTTTTAAAAATGTGTATTTATACCCCGCAGGCCATCCCGCCAATATAGCTCCATATGAAAAAAACAAATTTGAGTTCACCCTGATCCATACGAGTGCCATGCGAGCTGTCTGAAGGCCGCATGGATTTTCACAAAATGTTCCAAGTTTTTTTTTCTCCGAATGCTACACTAATGCACCTCGAAATTCACTTCATTTTCCACCAAGTCCAATATGGGTGCCATGCACACCATATGGAGGCCGCATGAGTTTCCTGAACCTTCCAAGTTTTTCTTCTCTTGGTGGTACAGTAACATGCATCCAAATTCACTTCTTTTTCACCCAAATCATGTCCTCCAGTTCTCCATGGCTTTATCATGCCCTACAAAACAAATTACAAGAGATTGAGCACAAAATGTGTATAAATTCAATAAAATTACATGCTAATTATAACAAATACGTATACAGAAAAATATATACATTTAAGCACTTATCAAATGCATTTATAGAACAATATTTATTACATTAAACATAAACTAGGATATAGAGACTTTAGAGAAACAATAATCCAAATGTTTAACAATGTAGAGCAAAACATAAAATTTAAAATATATACGAGTAGATGAATATAATATGATACATAGAGCTTGAATACCTCAACAAAACTACTCAACCTTCCAATTAACAAAAATCTACAAGACTAATATGTAAATATAATCAATTCACGGATTCTCTTAGGTCAAAGAATACTCTAACTTCCTTCACCCAATTTAAGGAAACAATGATGGGTTGACCGATGCCCCTCCCTCCTCCAATCCTATATGGGAGGAAAAAAGGGGAATTCCATTCTAGCTGAATAGAGTCCACTTGGGGATTGGGTATTCCCAGCCCTATTACCATCCTTACTAGTTGTGTTCTAGTCAAATATTATTGAATCCTCCTATTTTGACTTGTCATCAACTAGTGGAACGCCTCACAGTTCCATCAGCAATATCCTATCTAGGATCGTCATATCAAAGATAGTCTTGGAAGATCTTTATATCTTCTTCCAAACTTGAGCTTCCAATCATTCAAGTTTGGTCTTTGCAATCTTCTAATCATCAAACTTGATCATCCATTGTTCCATGTTTTGGTTCTTCACAATCATGTCTTCAATCTTCAAAATATTTAGTCATCTCTAAATAACTCCATCCATATTAAGCTTTGCCTTTAAATAACTACCTCCAAGTTTGAGCTTTAAGTTGCCTTGCCAAACATAAATTGTCTCTTCATTTATCCACATACCAAAGTAGGCTCCTAATATATATTTGATCTCTAAGTAGCCACTCGAAGATGATCCAAATATACTATCAATAGTTTTGCCACTTAAGTGAGATTGTCCTTGGCTTTTATAGCTATTTCAAATATAAATCTTTCTTCAATAATCTATTAGCCCAAAATATCTTTCTCAAGCTGATGTTTCTTTAGTGACACATCCCCAAGCTTTGCATCAATGGCATATTATCATAGTTGTCATATTACATCATGCCATCTCAACATGAACCTCAAGCTAGACAAGTTGTCAAATAAAGCTAGTTTTGTGCCTCTGCACTAAAAAATATGTAATTCTAATCTTCTCTCTTTTATTTCAAGGGTAAGAATTTGAGAGAAGAAGTAGAAGATTTGAACTAAAGAATGCGTCTTGTTTATTAATTGAGACAAAATCCAAGAAACACATGCCAACCTTCTCTAAAATGCAGGCTAACTAATAGAGTGATTCAATACAAAGCTGGGGGCCTACAAATAGGGGCAAACTAGCTCAACCCAAAATTAATATGCCAAGATGAACATTAAGCTGGCTTGCCAAATAAATAATAGATAACTTAATTGATAAATGTTTAGAAAATTAGCTTAAGGGAGTCCACCATTCTAATGATGATACCGGTGGAGTCAATAGTAATAATGGATTATAAGGTCAAAAGAATCCTAATAAACAATGGTAGTTCGACTAATATTCAATTATAAGATGCATATTAGAAGATGGTGGGTAATAGAAAAACTCAACTCTATAAAGTCACTTTTTGTTAGATTCACAAGGCAAGTTGTATAGTCTAAAGACAAAAGTAACCTACCACTTATAGTAGGAGAATCCCCCCATAAACAATGGCAACAAAACCTTTCCCATGAGTTAAATGCTTTTCTTTTTATAATGTTATTATTGGTAGGAAAACCTTGAATACCTTGAATGAATTGGTCTCTGATAAGTGCTTGTGTACTAGTAATACGAAGTATTTTTTTCTTATATTGAGCATTACTTTTCTCAGATTTTATCGCTCATTGACAACGCCACTTGCGTATGTCCCGCAGGTGCACGGGTTTGTCAAGTAATAAAATCCCAGGTGAGTGGGTATCGTATCCACAGGGAGTAAGGAATAAAAATACTTAACATTGTTTCTTAACCAAGTGAAAGATGAATAATGATTTTGTTAACAAGATGTAATGTAAACAAGAATAAAAGAGACAAGAAAGAGAAGCACAAGTAAAGGGGAGGTAAGGCAATCAATATAAATGGGGTACTCTGATATTGTTCCTCCTAGGATGATCATTTCATGTGCAAAACCCTCTATTATTCTTCCTAACTAATGCATTAATGAGTGATAAGTGCTTGTGTGATAAGAATGCGATGTGTTCTTTCCTTACAATGAGCATTACTTTTATCAAGTTTAAGCGCTAATACATGTGTATTTTTAGTTCTTTTGCTCATGTAGGGTTGTGAAGCTATGTTTTAAGAAAGAAGCCAAAAATAGATCGTGTACGCAATATTTGGTGGAATCTTAGAAGCAACAATGCGAAGACACAAGTGGGGCTCTAAGATACGTGAATGTTTGCCAACCTCCATGTATTCAAGCCATTACAATGAGTTGAAGGGGCCCGAAGGTGGTCACATATGCGTATCCCAACTTGTGCAATGATAGCAAGATCTTCACCAATGAAACCATTTATTGAAGTAGCGACATGATACTACGACATAAACGTGTGCCTGTTTATGTTGCCTCGATGAAAAGTGGATTTGGGAGTGTTTTTGGGAGGGAGTACTGTAGAAGATTATTGCAGAAAAATGTAGCAATGTCATCTGTAGCGATTCGCTCACGTACGGCCAAAAAAATCGAATTCCAGAGAATTCACACGGGGGTGTGGAAATTCCACACGCCCGTGTGGAAATTCCACAGGGGCATGTGGAACATCCACACGCCCGTGTGGATGCCCGATTCCAGCCCTTTAAAAGCCACGATTTAGCACCGATTTCTTCATCTTTCCCCTATCTTTTCTTCCACCTTTCCCCATCTTTGGAGGCGCCAGCGGCTAGGGTTTGGAGAGACTTTGGCAAGGCTTTGGAGAGGTGTGACGGCCTTCGACACTGCGTTTCCTTTCGAAGAGAGCAATTGGGGGAGCTTTCGTCGGCACCGATCCTGCGAGGTGTGCCCTAGGTTTGACGAGGGGACCTTTGAAGAAGACGCGGCCGATCCACAAGACCTTCGACATGAGCACAAGGGGGTTTTCATTCATGGATTGCATCTCTTCACTTTTGATTTCATTATCTATTGTATTTTGCTCCATGGAGAGCTAAACCCGTAGTGGATACTTGGGTATTTGTGAACCCTAGGATGTATTCATTTCATTGAATCTCTTTATTATGCTTTCAATTAATTGATGTTTATTGTGAGTTCCAATCTTGTAGGGTTGATTGTTTGAATAATCCCCTAGAGTGACAATATGGTTGAGAGTTCTTGTTGGTAACTCTTGTGAGTGAGTGACACACCACGATAGTTAGACAACGCTAGATTGGAGAGGGTTGAGAGGGTGAGTCAAGAGGTAGCGGAGTGTCCCCTTTCCCCTCCGGTGTGATCTATCCTACCTCCATGTTCCAAGAGTTCTTGGCGGCCATAGTAGAGTGAATGTGCTAAGGGATGACCTTCCGTTGGGCTTAGTTGCGAGTGCAACAGAGTGAAGCGTTGAAGTGATTTTAGCACCTAGGGCTTAATTGTGGTTAGGGATCTTCCACCTGGACCAAAAGGGTTAAGTCTATACATAGGAATAGGGTTTATCACTTGGAATCCCTAGAACTCATTGCAATTCTATACGAGTGCGAGGTTGAGAGGTTATTCAATTTCTCCTCTGTGCCATGTATAGAGTTAGGCATGGTTGACCTTAGATTCGGGACCATGTATTAAAGGATCCCCATTAGTTAGAAAGCATAATAGGGGGTTTTGTACTTGAAACGATTGTCCTAGGCGGAACAATATCTAGGTACCCCATTTATCGTCGATTGCCTCCCCTATCTTTTACTTGCGCCTCCTTTATCTTTTCTTATTTTTATTTGCATTGAGTTTGTTTTCACATAACTTTCAACATATTTTCATTCTAGTTAAATAGCAATCTTGGTGGTTCTAAGCACTATTCCCTATGGATTCGACTACCCTCTCACCGCCATATTATTACTTCGACACCCGTGCACTTGCGATTTACACACATATTCGGTCGTGTCAATGAGTCATAGAGATCCTTCAATACATGGTCCCAAACCTAAGGTCAACCATGCCTGACTCTATGCATGTCCCGGAAGAGAAATCGAACAATCTTAATACCTCACACTCGTACAGAATCGCAATGAGTTCTAGTGATTCCAAGTGATAAATCCTCTTCCTAGATGTAGATCTAACCCTTTAGGTCCGGTGGAAGGTCCCTAGTCACAATGACCGTAAAATCACTTCAAAGCTAAAATCACTTCAATGCTTCACTCCATTGCCTCTGCAACTAAGCCCCAGCGGAAGGTCGTCTCTTAACCCATTCACTCTACTATGATCACAAAGAACTTGAGGACATGGAGCTAGGATAAATCACATCGAAGGAGAAAGGGGGTGCCCCGCTACCTCTCGACTCACCCTCTCAACCCTCTTAAATCTAGCTTTGTCTAACTCTCGTGGTGTATCACTCACTCACAAGGGTTACCAATAAGAACTCTCAACTCTAGTGTCACTCTAAGGGAGTATTCATTCAATCAAGCATTCAAAGATTGGAACTCAATTAAAGCATCAATTAAT
>NW_024086834.1:0-38704 GCF_009730915.1 Dioscorea cayenensis subsp. rotundata | reverse complement strand
TGGAAGTTACGTATTGCTCAATCATAATAAAGACATTTCTCTTCTAATCAGTAACAAAACAAATGTCCATCAAACAAAAAGCTTAATATATATATATTGGAGTAAAGAAAAAAGTAAGTTCTCTCAATCATAGCAGATATGTAACTTGCATCCATAACAGAACAAATATCCATCAAAGTAAAACTTCAAGAATAGAAAAATATAATAATAATCTAACTTTGCTTAATTTAAATCATTATATATCACCTTAAACATAATATATGTTTTAAATATAAAAACATTAAAGCATAAAAATACATAGTCATTTTTAACAAGCTTAATATTTTTAATTAACTATTGCTAATGTTTGTCAATCTCCACTAGTGAATCATTTTGTTTTTATCTTTCTAAACATTTGTGTTTTGATATCTTTAACTTTATATTGTTTCCAATTTATGTCAATAATTGACATGACACAACAAGATAAGACCTTAATAATGGCTATGTATTAATTTATTCTCAATAAAGCTGTAAACCGTTCTCCACATATAATGGATGATATCCATTCAAATTGATGGTGTTTCGACCCAAATCAGAAGAAAAACTAAAAAGAAAATGGAGGGAAGAAAAGAGACTGCGTCCAAATTCAAACTCACGATACGTGTGTGTCGGTAGTAGCTGACGAAGAAAGAGTTACCAAGATGCTTTCACTATAATCTTAACCCAGAGCTGGTTTTGGTTTCTATACACATAGTTAGTTATTATTTATCTTTTCACACCTCTCCTCCTTCCTTTTCCTCTCTTCTCAATTTTCTTCTTAAAATATGAGGCAAATTTCCTTTAAACACCGATGAAATATTTTGCCAAATGGCGCCATTGTCGGTGTTGAAGAACAATGACTCCTTGGTATATGGAGGGAGGAAGTATTGATTAATGGGTTTGATTTCAGACTGTATTTAATGGTGGTAGAAATGTTATAGGGTATGGATCTCTTTTCCCCAAACATTTTCCAAAAAAAAAATACCTTCATTTATTTAATGAAAATTTGCTAAAGTTATTAACAAAATCTTTTATTCGCTCAGTATTTTAGTGTCATTCCAAAAAGCTCTAATGGGTAGAGAGGTATGACAATAAAATTGTTTCATTTTTCTTCCATTATATGTGTAGATCATGCCCTTTAATGAAAAACATATCCTGAAATTGTCCAGTCACATATGAAAAACATATTATACAATACTATATTTGTATGTAATTTTCCATTTTTCCATTTTGAATTTTCAGAGTAATCGTGTCACATCGTCGAGAAGAAAAATGGTTATAGACACGCACCATAGGAAAGCGTAGATGGGCAACTATCTTTGATGCCTTTTATCGCTTTTACACAGTTAGTATATAACTGCACTTTATTATCACATAATATCACATATAATGAAAACTCATTTTCTTTTAGTTTTGTATACTCGAATATATATTAATGCTTGTACCAAACTTTATACGAAAAATATAATGAAAAACACTTTCCTCATGTGGATCACTAAAAATACACATAAACTAAGTTCTATAAAATTTGTATTATATATCCATTTGCAAAGCTTTACTAATAGTTAACATAGAACACCGATCTATAATTGATAACATTTTCAAAAATACTTTTAATTTTGTTACCACTCTTTTTATCACTCATTATACTTAAAAATTCATATATTCTCTAATTGATTATTATATCTACTTTCTTCCATGAGATAACTATAAACACATAAAATTACATTTAAGAATATATTGTCTTTAATATTCGTGGAGGTTATGGAACTCTTTGAAAGGAACTTTTGAAGTAATTAGTGGGCACAATTAGGCAGGGTACTACATACCTGGGCACTTGATCTCAATTCTCTATATACACATGAAACTATAAAAAGATGATACATAATCATTTATACTCAGATTGGTTTGTTGAAATGTTGATGGATATTTATAACTACGCTACTTTCATTCACTCGACAAAGTTCTAGAAGAAGGGTTCATCGACCTAGTCAGCACGGCGGATCATCATTTCTTCTTCAAATGCAAAGAAATTAATTGAAAAACTCAAGTAATAATTATAAAATTTTTGAATACTATTTATAATATGTTCCTTTTCAATCATTATTGATTATTTTAAATTATGATTACGGGGAATATTCCTCGTGCATTCATCTCCCAAAAAATCCCATCTTTTAGGCACTCGAGTTGATCTCAACCTTCCCTCGCTGCTATGGATGACGACGTTGACGCAACTCACTCGATATACACATCCATAATATCTACCATGCGTGGGATGAAGTTATTTCACCTTTTTCTACCTTTTCTATTTATAGTTGAAGATGAGAACTTGAACAACATTTACTCTTAAATTAATATTTATGTAATGATAAGTTGTAAACTAAATTCTCTTGAACGAGGAAGTGTACAGTATATATATATATTAGATATGTATCTTATTTCAATTTTTATAACAAAAAGACTAAATAAAATCTTAATACTTAAAATTATTTTTCCTTTCTAAAAACATTGAAATGAAATCATTTACTATTCAATAAATAATATAACATATTCAGAAAATATATTTCTCAACCTTTCACATCTCTGCAATATACTTCATATCGAAAATGACATAAAAACAAATCCAAAATTTATACTATCTTTGTAATCTTCCTTTTAGATATGATTAACCCGCAGCGTTAGCGCGGGTACATAAATCTAGTTATATATAATTTCAAGATTTTAAATAGGTAGGTATACATAAGGATCCTATTTTATATGTTTGTCAGTCATCATTATATGCTTGTTTATTTGTTAATTCAAAAGTTGGTAAAAGATTGGGCTTATTATAATAGTAGATTTTAATCAATCTAGAATTAAATAATTATTAATTAATCATCTTCATAAATAACAAACCAGTTGCTTAATAGATAGCCTATAATTCTTGCTCATCAAACATTTTGAAAAAGTCTCTTCCTTTAAAAGAGTTCGTCTCAGTTAAATCCATAAATATGTTTAATTAATATTATTCCTCAAGACTAGTTCCTTTCTACGCCCAACTAATAAATTATTTAGTCCAAATTTTTCTAGAATGAGAAGCATAGCATCAATATAAAACAATTTATAATATGAATCTTGAGTAGTTTTCAACCAAGTGGCACATGTGGTGGAGGATTATTTAATGCATGAGAGAAGTCATGGTGAGAAGGGTTTGTGTTTTCTTTTAAGAAAAATGAACAAATTCCATTCAATCTCACATGTAAATGCTTTCAATATCAGGGTTGACTGAAAATTCGTAACTCTCAGGCCTCATATGAGTATTTGAAAAATAAATTATTTATTTTGATGAATATATACATGTAATAGTTAGTTATTTTATTCTCAATTCAAAGGTCAAAGATTAAAATGTTTTATGTGGCTATTTCTCTCAAAATAAATATAAAAATATGTACCCAACCATCTGATAAATAAATGCTTCTTTCAATGCAACCTAGCTATAATTCAAATTATGGATATTAATATTGTTAAGTTTATCTTGAATCTAGCTAGAACCTGTACGTCAGTTGACACCTATCCAGTTTTGATTCAAAAAAAAAATTAAAAAAAATTAAAAAAAATAAATGAATATATATATATATATATATATATATATATATATAATTTTGATAAATTATATAAAAGAATTTGGCGACTAAATCGAACTTCATTAGTCCATTTATTATTAATATTTTTCAAAAATTTAAAGGTATTAAAAAACATAAATAATAAATTAAATTTTCAAACATTAATTTTTTTTAATCTTATTTTTTAACTAAATTTTCATGATTATTTAGTCATCGAGCTGTCCGTTTAATCACTTGAATAGTGAATTCAGAATGAGTAACTGTGAATTTGGGAAAAGAATTGTGAATTGTAATAAAAAGTGTAGTTGAAAGTGAGTAAATATCGGAATAAAAAGTGACGTAGAAATCGTATGTAAATTACTTTAATGCCCTTAACATAAGTAATGATAAATTAATATATAAAATTAATTACATATAAATAAATATTTAGTCTCAGAATTATTATAATTAAATATTTAGAATAAATAATTTTTATCATTAACCAATTAAATAATTTAATGGGTAAAAGTGTCATTTCAATTTAATTACCATAATTAAATACTTATATTAAATATTTTTATTTAATTAAATCTATGTAGGGGGCAAAAAGTCATTTCAATTTAATTATTATAATGAAATATATATTATATAATTTCTGTTAATTTTTATTTATTTTAATTATTATAATATTTAAATGATTCAATTTATGTTCAATATAATTTACTTTTAATTATTATAATTAGTTATTTAAAATTAATAAATATTACTTAATTAAATCTCAACGAGGGGCAAAATTGTCATTTCACTATCAATAATGTATTTAATTAAATATCTACAGGGTAGTAAACATGTCATTTCACTTTAATTACCATAATGAAATACTTTTATTAACTATTTTATTTAATTAAATCTACATAGGGGCAAAATTGTCATTTCACTTTAATTACTATAATGTAATATGACTATTTATAATTCTTGTTAGTTATTATTTATTGTAATTATTATAATATTTAAATGACTCAATTTATGTTTATTATAATTTACTTTAATTATTATAATTAATTATTTAAATTAATTATTATTATTATTTAATTAAATATTAATTAGGGGCAAAAGTGTCAATTCACTGTCAACAGTATTTATTCCCCTCTATGCCCCCCGAATTTTGAAGGTAATGAAATGTCTTTACTATGCCTAATGATAATACCAACAATACTCATTCCCAAGTCAATAGTAATTTACCCAAACATGGTCATATATTACTATTTATAATCAATCCCATTCCAATAGTATTCTAACCCTCAATCCAAACAATCCCATTCCAATAGTATTCTAACCCTCAATCCAAATGCGGACATTAAATCTCTTCTACAGAGTATTTGTCTGGCCAAAAATAAAAAAAAGTTTGAATTCCAAATTTAGCCAATGGAAAACACAAGTAAGCTTATTGTCCACAATAAATTATTATTATTATTATTATTATTATTATTATTATCTGACAAATAGCCCATTTATGAGGAAAACGGTTAGATAACTTAAAAAGCATCTCAAAGTCAAATTTAAAAATTAAATCAGAGTTATTGTAACACCTTCTTCCACACCAAAAGCAGCCAACGAAGAAAAATTATTAAAATCAAATCCAACTAGTCCAACTTGCCAACCAGTCAAACAAGAGAACCTCCAAAGAAACTCTCATCCACTCCAACCATTTCTTCTTCTTCTTCTTCTTCTTCTTCTTCAATCCAAAGCTCTCAATCCAAACCATCGACCATCCATGGCGTCCAACGAGCCCCACCACGACGGCCTCACCGGCGCCTTCTACGGCCCCAACATCCCTCCTGAAGTCCCACCCCCAAATGTTCATCGCCCCAAACACCGCCGCCACGAATTCAAACCCTACACTCTCCTCTGCACCGCCTTCAAGATCTTCACCCTTGTTCTCATCACCATCGGCATCATCGTCCTCTGTCTCTGGCTCATCTACCAACCCCAAACCCTCAAGATCCACGTCCAATCCGCCAATCTCACCCTCTTCAATCTCTCCGCTTCCAATCTCACTCTCTACTACAATCTCTCCGTCAATCTCACCGTCCGAAACCCTAACCAGAAGTACAATCTCTATTTCAAACGCATCGAAGCTGACGCTTTGTACAATGGTCCCAGATTTGATTTCTTGCTCCTTCCTTTGTATAAACAAGGGCGAAAGAATACCACTACTCTTGTGTTCCGGTTTCAAGGTCAAAACTTGGTTAATGGCGATACGGTGAGGAGTACTTTTGATAGGGAGAAGGGAGAGGGTTGGTTTTATATAGATCTGAAGATGTATTTGAAGGTGAGGTTGAAGATGCTTATTGTCCAGTCTGTGGAGTATAGGCCTGATGTTTCTTGTTCCTTGAGGTTGCCGGCGCCGGGGAACTCCACCTCCGCCGCCGCCGGATTCGCTGTCACTGAATGTAATGTTGATTCTCTCTCTTAAGTTTCTTTGATCGCCGCCGCCGCCGCCGCCAAAGATGGAGGAAGATGATTGGTTTTTTTTTTTGTGAGATGTATATGATTTGGTTTTTTGGGGTAGTTGTTGGGTTTCTTGTTTCCACAGTTTGGTGTCTGAATTATATTTAAATTATTTATTTTTGTAGAGAATTTCTTATAGAACTAAACTGATATATTTTGTGTAAATGTGAAATTACTTTTTTTTAAAAAAAAAAAAGTAAAAATTACATTTTTTTATTTATTTATTGTGATTTTTAACTTTCGTGTATGATTATCAAGCTTATTTTTGCTTCATTGCCACGCCCCCTTTTTCTTTGGAGCCAATTGATAGAGTCTATCAATTCTTTATTTATGCGCATGTTCTTGACCAACTGTTTTTATTATATTTATGAAAAAAAATTTAAACCATATAAAAGAGTAATTTTTTTCAGGGATGTCTTTTAGATAATGATTTAAACATGAAATAATTTGATTAAACGACATTAGTTTTTACTGTTTAAATCAATCTTATTTTGATTGGGTGGAAATCTACAATTTTGTTCCTAAATTATATTTAATGTTTTTGGTTTTTGAAGATTTTTGAGATAGAAATAAATGAATATACTTGTGTAATTTTAAAATTAATATATAATTTATATATATATATTGTGAAAAATTGAAGTCTTAAGTTGAGTTTTATGAGTTCAAGATGAATCGTGCACTTTAATTTGATTATTTGTGAGGTTGTTTGTAGTTGTTTTGGTCAAATTCAATTGTTTGATAGGCTGGTCATGGTTCTTTTTCTATTTTGGTAGGCGGGTTTAATTAAGCTTTGCATAATTAATATATATATATATATATATATTTATATAACTCTGAACTTTCGAAAGCAAACAGATATTTGTATTTCCTGGAAAGTTTTAGAATTTCATATAGAGCAGTGTAAAAACAAAACTTTTGTATATTCATTTAAGTCATTGTTGCTTGTTTTACAAGAAAATAAAATAATAGCTACGACTAGGAATTTTTATTTATTTTATTATTTTTATGTTAAAATTTCCAATCCATACCTACTGAACATGAAAATCATTGTTATGAAAGGCCATAACAAATTTTATGAGAATAAAAGAAAATTGTTAAAATTCATTTTCCAGATTCAACAAAGAAATTGTTGTGTTTCTAAAGCCCAATATGTTTTTTTTTAAAGTAGATAAATTATAATTATTAGAAAAGAAAAAACTACACAATAACAAAAATGAAAATACAAAATTAACAAAATAAAAATGGAAGACTACACAATAAACAGTCTTGTGATTGATAGAAGGGTATCACCTCTGGGGATATACTTTCTTTATTTTTTGTTCTTTCTTTTGTTTTTTTTTTAAATGTGGATAAACCACCTGCATTATGCATTAGAAAGGAAGAATAAAACAACAGAAACAGTCCACTAGAAGTGGAAGACTGACAAAACAACAACACAACAACAACAAAGGCCTGAACAACAGAAACATACCACAACATAATAATACAATAAAACCCAGGGGGCACAGCCTCCGGGAACAAAAGAAAAAAACACAACTACGAGCAAACAAACGGGGCTCGCTCCCACCACCTCCACTACTCACTCATCGCCTGAACCTGGGTGCTGTCTAAGGAAATCCAAACTGCGTTTAGCTGTAGTAGCTGGGTTTTCCAGTCGTGCTTTCTTCACCTCTAGGGCTGCATCAATCCACGACAAAATCATGAGAATGATTTTAACAATCACAACATGATAGTCAAAAAAAGAGTTATGAAAAATGCGTGCATTTCTTTCCAACCAAATGTTCTAGGTTATAGCTCTACTAATGAGGTCACCGATCTCTCTCTCAAGAGAGGAGAGACGGGATCTCCACTGTCCCCACAAGGCATGCAGGGACTGCGGTGGGTCAGGGAGCTTGAAAACATGTGTGAAGAAAGTCCAAATCTGCAATGCCATGTGACAGCTGATAAATAAATGTTCAGCCGATTCAATCTCAGCATGGCAGAGAACACAAGTGGTAGTAGGCATCTTATTGCACCTTCTGCAAGCCAGTTTGTCCATGGTCAGAATGCTATGATCCCAAGCCAACCAATTGAAAAGAATCACTTTTTAAAAGCAAATACTTTTCCAGATTGTGGTGGTAGTCCCACATAAGGTACCACCATGTCGGAGAAACCCATAAAAAGGATTTAGCGAGAAGGTACCATTAGCCAGTTAAACACCATTTTTTTAGAATCATTGGGCCCAAGAAGAAGATTACCAATGTTGGCGTTGAAAGCAATTCGAGATTGCTAGGGGAACCGATCGAAACACCATCGACCCCTTCAAGTTCTCTCGAGGTACCAAGGGTTGATGAGAATCTCTAAATTGTACTGGCCAAAGGTGCATGGGGGCACAACCATTGATCCACCTATCGAACCAAAAGAGAGTGGCAGAGCCATCAAAGATACACGGTGTTAAACATGCCCTGAACGCAGAAATGCGTCCATTCCAGAAGAACGATTTTCTTCGAGGAGGGTGGAAGTAAAGGTTCCAAGTGGGGGAGTTTTGATAGTAGTTGAAATGGATAACTTTATCACGACACCAAGGAATACCAGATGAGATTTTCCACCACCATTTTCCTAGAAGAGCTAAGTTAAAATCTTCCAAATCTAAGATTCCCCAACCCCCAAACTCACGGGGTCTACAAAGACGTTTCCAACTCACAAGCCTAACTTTTGGATGATCTAAGTCAGGGCCTGACCACAAGAAATCCCTCATGATTCTGTCAATAGCTTTGATAACCCAGCTAGGGAGCTTGAAGATAGACATCCAGTAAGACGGGATCGACGAGAGGACAGAATTAACCAAAGTTAGTCTATCGCCTAAAGAAAGGAATTTAGACTTCCAGGTTGTTAATTTAGCTCTAATTTTCTCTATCAAGGAAATCCAATCCTGTCTCCTAGGCCTTCTCCCAGATACTTTTTGTTCTTATTCTTGTTCTTTTGTTTTTTTCTACCTATGCTTTTGATACTGTTTTAGCTGGTTCTTTTTCTAGTTTTCTAATAAAGTCATGATTTATCTATTTTTATTTATAAAAAAAATAGTCACTGGGCACTCTTGGGCACATAGAAACGTCAACTCATAAAATAAAGTCAAAATATCAAAATGATCCCTTTATTTTGTATTTTTCATCTTTTTAGTCACTCTAATATAAAATCTGTCTTTTTTATCATCGTATTTTCACATTTTTGTCTTTTTGGTCTCTCTAATTGATGGATCCGCTCTTTTGGTCTTTTCAGTTGATGAATTAAAGGGACCAAAAATAATGAAAATGTGTAAATACGAGGATCAAAAGAGTGGATTTTACAACTAAAAGACGAAAATGTCAAATACAAAATACCAAAAGGACGGATTTTATATTAGAGAAACTAGAAGAGTGGAAAATAAAAAATAAAGTGATCATTTTGATATTTACACTATAAAATAATAAAGCAAAATGAGAGGAAGGATCAGCCTTTGGGCACTCCTACAACATCTAGAAGTAGGAGCAAAACAAAGAGATTACCCTTTGAAATTACATCGTCTCCTCCTAATTGGCTGAAAACTGGATGATGACTACGGAATCCAAAGTTGCGGTTGGCCACCACAGCTAGAGTCTTCTAATACGGCCTTCTTTACTTTTGCCAATGTTGCAATTCATGACAGGATCAAAGCTCAATATCTTCAGCCTAATATTTTCTTATATAGTGAAATGAAATCTTTTTAATAATATTTTATTAAAATTCTACATTTTCCATGAAGTTTCAACATGAGAAAATAGATTTTAAACTTTTATATGTTTGAAATATTATTTCTCATAATTAAATATTCTGAATTTTTCTCTAAAATTTCGCCCTTAACTCTAATCTCACATAGCCTATCCCATAAATTATATTTCAAACATATATATATATATATATAAACTATAGTTCATATTCAAATAAAATCAACTGTCAAATAAAATAACTTTTTAACCTCAATGGTAGGAAAATCGAGAATAATTCCATTTAAAATATAATTTTTAAAATAAAAAAAACAACAACAAAAATTAAGTATAACTACATGATATTCTTATTTAATATTAATATTAGTATTATTTAGTAAATTGGTGAATTTGGTTGGTATACCTTCGTATTATTTATTATAATTAATTAATTAATTAATTAAAAAAGAAATAAAAAAAAAATAAAAATATTAAGCCCTTTGCCTTCCCTCCATATCCATCCGAACTACAATTTCCCTCCTCCCTCTTCCCTCGTTCCTCTCGATACCCAACCCAACCCAACCCCCACCTTCGCTTTCCCAACTCTCTCTCCCCAATCACTCCATCTCTCTCTTCTCTTCTCCTTCAAACCCTCCATCCTTGATCTCCTCCTTCGCCGATTGCCTCGCCGGAATCCCTTTCCCGCATCGGGATCTTCGCCGCTTGCCCCATTTTCTGAGATTCAGCCTCGTCATTGCGGGAGAGACGAGGGTTTATAGTCTCCGGTGGGATCGAGCGATCGATCGCTTTTTCTCGAGTTGATTTCTCCGGATTTATATGTCTGGAAGTGGAACGGCTGCCAGATGCTCGGGGCCGCCGCCGTCCGGACAGATCCTCCAGCCGCCGCCGATGCCGTACCGGGAGGTCCTGCCTTTTCCTTCGGGGAGGCCCTCTTTTGTGCCTGGTGGGGTGTTTCATTCGTTTCCTGCCTCCGATTCACTTGATCTCCGGTCTCCCGTAAGTTTCAACGCCGATTAGGGCTTGGCCTTTTTCTTGCTTATCTTTTTCTTGAAGTTGTATATATATTTTTTGTGTTGTTCTTGTTATTCATGTCATTTTAGTTGTTTTTGTAGCAGGAATTTGGGTACATTTTTGTGCAATGTTATATAATAGTTGCCACGAATGTGATATGAAGTAATTGTAGTGAGTGCTGAGTTGCGTTGAATTCAAGGTTTAACTTTGGCTAAAGAATTGTCAGTGGAGAAATGAGGACAATCTTTCTGCCAATATAGAGTCATTAGGGTAATGTTTGAAGCAGTGACTGGGCACTGAACCACTGTTTGGCTGTAGTGTTGTTAGAAAAACAGAAGAATTAACACCCTACTCAGCTCTTCTTCTTTTTCATTCATACAATGTGTAACCAGACTCATTGCCCTCTGCTCCTCTCCTCGTTGTTGCTATAATAATTTTGAGTATGTACTAGTCTAAAATTCTAAATGGGATACCTTTTTCTTCAACAGTGTGATGTATGAGCAGTGGCTGCAACTTCCTTTTTTTATGTTTTTTTACTTCTTCTCCTATGTTTATTTAAAACTTGTACATCCTCACAGGTGATTGGGTTGCGCTAAGTTCGGGGCATGGGCTTATTTTCATGTGTTATTAGGAAGAGGAAGTTTGAATTAATTGGCTGAGCCTTTCTGAATTCTGGTTTTGTCTTATAATCTTGCATTATGCTGAATATCTGATGCACATGGAGTGTTTTTCTTCAAATTTTAGAATGCACTTTTGTCTATTGCAATGAGGATATTTGTATGGGCATGTTTACAACTCTTTACATTTGAAAGTTAATCAAAGGCTGTGAGAAAATTTTGGTCGTAAGAAGTTGTCTGACCAATGCTCAGTCAGTCATCTGTTTCTTCTGGAGGAAATAAATATGCTATTGCCAGAATATAACATATCATACATATCCTTTTTGTTTCATTTGACAGTGGTTTTACATTGGCTTACTGAGGCAATGCCACAATTAACGATACAAATGTTACATTTGGTGATTGATGTGCCATGTTTATCTTCTACAATGCTCCGTTATGTCACTGAGGCTATGTTCCTAGCAGATGCTGTCTAATCTCTTCAAAGTGTAAACTTGAGCACTAATATTGTAGAACCATAACATATGAGATTTTGTGTTGTTCTTGTACACTTTTGAGAAGCTACATTTTCTGTTGCTCATAATATGTGAAAAATTATTTTTCCGTGCAGTTAAAAAAAGAAAGCCTGGACAAGAAAAAAACAATGCTGCTGAATCAAGTGAGTGGACTACTAGCCCTGGATTCACTGAGGGTCATTACTAGCCCTTTCCATACACCTGTATCTGGCAAAGGGAGGCCGGAATAGTGGCAAACCCAAAAGCTGCAAAATCTAATAAATCCGGATCCCCGACTCCTATTCAAAATGATGGTGGGCATTCCTGCTAACAATGTTTCTTTAGCACAAGGAATGATCACATTAATCTTGAGTCCTGTTGATTTTGTTATATAATGCTTTCTGCCATAGGTATGTCTGATTTTTCTTTAAGAACAATGAGGCATTATTGGTTTATCTGCAGGTTCTCCCAAAAACAATCCAACCCTCTGCTGGCACTTGCCGTTATGATAGCTCTCTAGGTAATTATGAATTCTGAATTGGATTTTTGTTTAACTCACCTGCTAGACTTTTGAACTTTGAAGCCATTAAACATTTGGAATTCTATATGTAAAGTTCATAGGTTAAAGAAGAAGGCTTTTGAAGTTTGGAAATATGATTCGGTTGTAGTGCTTATTGTCATATTTGTTGGTACTTCATTAGGTCTCTTGACAAGAAAGTTCATTAATTTACTCAAGCATGCAAAATGACGGCATCCTTGATCTAAACAAAAGCTGCAGAAATTCTAGAGGTATGTATATGAGTTAGGGCATTAACTATTTTTAGATCCTCCATTTCTAGTCATTTTTGAGAACTTCTTTGGTTTATTCAGGTGCAAAAGAGGCGGATATATGACATAACAAATGTCCTCGAAGGAATTGGACTGATTGAGAAGAAACTTAAGAACAGAATACACTGGAAGTAATTTATCTGTTCTTTTTGAATTTTGGTTTTCTTGATGACTCTTCATAACAAAACTTTGATGGCCAATTCTTCCAACAGGGGCCTTGATGACTCAAACCCTGGAGAGTTGGATGATGGTGTTTCATTTCTACAGGTATTGATCGGAACTTCTTGTTTCTAGCTTTAAACATGTGCATCATCTAAGGTATTGACATGTCTGATATTGTATTGTGCAGTTATTGACATGTCTGGACATTAATTGTATTTTGATTGATCTTTACCACAGGAAGAAGTTGAAAGTCTTTCCATGAAGGAACACAATTTAGATGATCACATAAGGTTGGCTGCCTTTTGATCAAACTGCTCTCTCCTAAACTTTCTATTCTTTCAATTATATGAAAAATCCACAACATGAACACCTTGCAGTGAAATGCAAGCAAAAAACTGAGAGATCTTTGTGAAGATGCAAACAATCAAAAGGTGTGGGATGTGCTTTTTCTCATTTCACAATCAATTGGTTGCTTTGCACTTGTGATAGTGTTCCGATTCATTGGTCTCTCTGTTTTGTTAGGTGGCTCTATGTCACGGAAGATGATATCAAGGGCCTACCCTGTTTTCAGGTTCTTTTTAGGCAGTATAACATGAGCTAGTTTCATTTGTGTGTGTCTAAAGAAAGACATTTTGGATATTTATTTATTATTTATTATTATAATTCTGATTATGAGTAATTGTTGGTCTTTATTATAGAATGAAACCTTAATAGCAATTAAGGCACCACATGGCACCACCCCTTTGAGGGTTCCAGACCCTGATGAGGTAAGAAATTAGATAAGAATAATTACTCTCTATTTGCACTTTAATCATTCAAGTATTTCATTTTTTTCCCATTGCATTGAACAGGCCGTTGATTACCCACAGAGGAGATACAGAATTATCCTAAGAAGCACTATGGGCCATATAGATGTTTATCTAGTAAGGTAATGGAAGACCAACGTGGCCCCTACGCTCATAAATGAAAAAGCATGCCACTACTTTTTAATAAAGAAAAACATGTTTAAGATGACACGATAACAAAACTCAAGAACTGCTGATATTTTTCAGAATCTTTATGATTTTTCTTTTTGATGTTGATTTAGCCAATTTGAGGAGAAATTTGAGGAAATGAATAGTGCGGATGCACCTTCAGCCCCTTGCCTGCACCAAATTCTAGATCTGCTGAAGCGGCTGCTGCGACAGGTGAAAAGCCAAAAGATGCACATGGAGATTGATGTTCAAGGCACTAATGGTACTTCACAAGACTTAGTTAGTGGTATGATGAAGATTGTGCCCTCCGATGTTGATGTAAGTTCAATGATCAAAAAAAGTCATGTTTTTGTCTGCGCATCATAATTTCTTGTCTAAGGATATGGTATGGTAATGTATACTATATCCATCAATTAGATGACAAACAAAACATGAAATCTGCAATTTGCCTCAAGTTAATATAATCTCTGATAAGGCATAAGCCGGCCATATGTGGATCTCGGAACTTGGTCTCTGTTGGCAGAGGTGCACATTTTGTTCATTAGGATGCCTTGATCCATCTTGGCGTTTAAATATTTTCACCTGTCTATGATTCAAAGAGAAATAAGTGTAATGTCAAAATTTTCTTGGTTCACACTTCGGTCAGTGCCATACAAAGTGGCAGCAAATTATGTTTCATACACAGCAAAGAACTTAAGCAATCTTCCAGTTTTCAGCCTCTGTTTTTGTTTTGTTTTACTAGGGATATTACACTTATTATTATTGTTATTATTTTACCCGCAGCCAAATCTACAATACCCTGTCTGAAACTCTGAATTAATATAATTTTTTTTTTCTTGCAGACTGATGCTGACTACTGGCTTCTATCAGATGCTGAAGTGAGCATTACTGACATGTGGAAGACACAACGTATCCTTACTGATCTCATTCCTGTTTCTCCACTTTTTCTGTTCTTTTTACCCGTTTTATTCAAATTCAAGCATTGATTTCTATAATTTCCATTTAAGCTGATGTTCAGTGGGATGCCGAGGGTAAACATGATGAGGATTTCATAATGGGTAGCATCAACAGCCCGGGACCTCAGACACCATCTGGTGGATGTCCCCTAAAATCCTAACTCCAATTGGAGAGGAAAGCAGGATTGGTTTGGTTAATTGAAGGTCTTCTCAATTAAATTTACATCATCAATATAAATATGTAACACCTGCACAATAATTATTTGTATTGTAGTCAGTCTGTTGTAAGATGTTAGTGCTTGTTAACAAGAAACAGTTTGAGAACGTAGCAATGCTACATGTACAGATGATTAATGCTAGTTTGGAACTCAGAGCAAAGGTTAAAATCCAAGACCACTGAGCAAGGCCATCCAGGTTTCCTCTTTTTCTCCATTTGTTGTATTTCCAACTTGTTTATTTTTTTCCTAGGTTTTGATCATCACTTTGACAGTGTGGATGAATGAATTGACATAACACTGCAAAAGAGATTGGAGGAAATAATTGGTTCAAGTTCATGTGTTTGTCAGTCTGGGACAAAGATTTCATGAGTTTCTAATGGCCTTGTGACATGTTCATATAAACAGGCACAAGAAATTGTTCAGTCACTCAATTGTCTAGGGAGGTATAATGAGCAGAGACACGTCCACAAGCTCATTGAGTAGCTGTTGTTTCACCCACTCTTTGCTGTTGCTTTGACTAGGTGACCTTTTCCTTCTCTATGAAATGTTTTTATTTAATTTATTTATTATACATTTATAACCTTGGTATTTGTTTTTTAGCACTAGTGCAACTTTTTCCCTTTGTTTTTACATCTCCACAGAAGCACATTTATTTGCCTTTAAAGAGAATCTCGTATAATCGACATTACTTGCATCAGTTGGATTCTCATTTATGAGCTTAACTTTTTAATTTAAGCATGCCATATTGTACTGATAAAAATAACTCAAGTTGTGGAGGGTTTTGGGATGTCTAAATCATTTTAATTAATTTTAACTATGTTTACTGATTGCATATAAATATAATTTGAAATCTGTTTTTAGTATTGGTTATACTTTTTTATATTTGATTTGAGCCAGGAGATCAAATAAAGGTGATTGGAGTTTTCTTGAGAGAGTTCTTTGCATTCTTCTTGATTTAGAGAAATACTTTTTTGAGTAAATTTTTTAGTAGGTCACTAAACTTTGACTCATTTTCATTTTGATCATCAAACTTCAATTTGTATCAATTTGATCACTCAACTTTAATTTGATTTCAATAGGTAATAAATCAAAGAATTTCGACCCCCAAATAAATGATGTAGTTATTTTTCAATGACATAGACACCTCCAATAGACTTAATAATATGTCATAGGGAGGACTAATTCGGATTTTCAAACAACTATGTAATCAATTAGGAGTTGAAATTCTTGATTTATTGCTAGGTGAAATCAAATTAAAGTTGAGTGACCAAATTGATACAAATTGAAGTTCGGTGATCAAAATAAAAATAAGCCATAGTTTAGTGATCTAGTAAAAAATTTACCCTACTTTTTTGGTTCTTTCACATTGAGTTGATAAGGTGTTTATTTATTTATTATAAAAAAATATAGACAAGTTACATACATAGCTTAACCACTAGACTTTTGGCCTGGGAGTATTTATCAAAATTTTTAATTGAAGACAATTGTTTGCACATATTTATTGACCCAACTTAAAATTTGATGAATTTCGTGTATTTTATTTCATGATTATATTTGTCTCTATTCTCGGTTCAAGTATGTTAAAATTTTCAAGGTGGGGGTGTTGATAGCAATAGCATTCATCATTATGTTTTGTTGGTTTGTATTTTTGTTTATCATGTTGCTTTTTCTGTTGTTGGTTAACTCATTCATTACCTTATAAAACTGCTTGCTAAGATCTCAAAAACAAACTTAGCACTTGAGAAGACCACAAACCCAACCATCACCCATGAATATACTAACCACATCCACATCTAATACTCTCACCTGTTATAATTAGGGACAGCTTGTTTATGTCCAATCTAATTAATTAAATAACCACACTCACACCCCTCTTCATAAACAAACAAACAAACAAACACTTACAAGCAATTGCACTGCTCTACTAAATGTACGGTGCCCCCTCTTTTCTCCCTCTCCAAATATTCATGTTTTTTTATCAATACACTAAATTAAAAATAAAAATAAACCACCACCACCACTAATAACTATCTTCACATGTCCCATTAATACTCTTTTATCTCTCACTACAAAGTCAAATCCTCTCTCCATCCCTCCTCTCCTTAAATCCTCCCTCCCAAGTCCCTCCTTCTCAATCTCCATGTTCACATAATATCGCCATAATAGACAACATATCACCATGCCTTTAAGCAAGAGAAAGTTCGCCGTCCGGCGTCATCCGGTGATCGTCGACATCGGCTGCGGTTGCCGGAGAAACAAGCTCTCCTCCTTCTTCTCCTCAATCAATCCAATTCCCAAGAAACAAAACCCTTACTTCTCCACCACATCCCTGACGACCACCACTACCACCACCACCACTTCTTCATCCTCTTTCTCATTCCAAGACTCTCCTCAAAACCCAACTTGTTCAAACTCCATGAACCAGAACACCAAGAAGAAGAAGAAGAAGAAGATGATGATGAAGAAGAAGACAAGGGTTGTTGGAGAGAGTGTGGCCGTTGAGAAGGACTCTTCTGAGCCATACTTGGACTTCCGTGAATCAATGGTGCAGATGATTGTTGAGAACCAGATCTACGGCTGGGATGATCTCAGAGAGCTTCTTCATAGTCTTCTCTCTCTCAACTCCCCTCAATACCACCCTCTCATTCTCCGTGCCTTCTCTGACGTTTGCCATGCCATCTTCTCTCCTCCTTCTGACTAGTTACTGTCTTCTTTTCTTAATTATAATCTAAGTTTCACTGATGCTTAATTTAGTTAATTTGCTTACTTACTATGTTTAACTTAGATAATTTCTCTTGTGTACCACTTAGTAGTAGCAGACTAGCAGCAGTAGTAGAAGTTTATATGATCTACTACATGTACTGCATCTAAAATTAAATGTGTATGAATGAAGAATGACTTGAGTAATGAATGAAGGTTTTTATCATTTTTTGTGTTTTAATTAATTGTCTGTTTTTTTTTATGTGTTAATATTATTATTATTATTATTGATAATATTAAAGACGAGGCATGCGGGGACACATACACTCAAGTGTGAGTGGTCAGTGATTGTGTGTTTTTACCACATTGTCAGATAATGATATGATGCTTTTCTTTCCGAAAGGGCTTGTTTGTATCTTTTGAGGAGCACGAGTGTGGTTTGGCCGGTTGAATTTTTGCATGGATACTTTCAACTTTTTGGGCTTAACAAACCCCACTCTTTTCTATATGAATCCAACCATCTAGTATTTACTATTTACCCCATATACAAATGTTTTTATTAAAATAAATGAAAGTAAATATATATATATATATATATATACACACACATCAGGGAGTTCTACCATTAACTCAACAGCTCAACAGGGTGATACAGCTTATTAGCTACTGCCATAATAATAATAATAATAATTATTATTATTATTATTATTATTATTATTATTAAATAAATAAGAGAAAAAAAATGATACAATAAATCATCTGTTAAGAGTTTGTGATTTGATCAAAAATATTTTCGAGGTAACTTATGTGATTTTTTTAATATGAGATTTTTTTTTTTTAACTTATGGTGATAGTGAAGAATTTAGGCTATCACACCACATTCAAGGAATAACAAAGTCAAGCTACATATTAAATTTACTTATTTAAATATATTTTAAAGTTTATTATGATAAAAAAAAATTTAGTGAAATGAGTTGCTATTCAATTTTTCCTTTTAACGGAATTATCATCTCTTGTTTTGATTGTATGTTTTAAATTTTTTTTTTTAATGTAAATTTATGTTTGTATTTTATTTTATTTTTTTGTTAATTATAGTTGGCTATTTATTTCACCATGGCATGCAATATCGTTTCATTGGCCTAATGCAAACAAATGCATCCCTGATTCCAATCAAGGTTGAGAAATTTAGGCATTAAATTTGATGCATTAACACAAGGGAATAGTCCCCAAAGGGCATGCACGCATTGTTCATGAAACAATGCACTAGTGTCCAAGGTACTCTTTGAGGACTGTGCTCATTAATACTCTTGCTCAATCTTTCAATTGGACTACAATGTCAATGCCTCCAAATCTTTTTCATTTGATGCGCTTTAATGTCTTCAATTGTATTCTGTCTGATATCTTCAATTGATCAGTTGCTTATTTTCAATCAATCAAACAATTTGATCATGTAAGCAAACAATTTGATCATGTTACAATACACTAGAGTGAGACTTCTTTCAAACTAGACAAGTCATCTTTACACAAACACCAATTTTTTTTATTATTAAGTCACAATCACTCATTGCATTGGAAGAGAGTCGAACTTTTAATCTTTTATATAATGGTCAAGTGTTTTAGTAAAATTATTATAAATTAATTTTTTTTTATATCCTTTATCCCTAGACAACTACAAATGGTATAAAATAAATATGATATCTTGATACTCCATGGACAAATAAGTAAATACAATTGAAATGTGTCGTCACAATGTGTAGTAAGTCAAAATTTATTAAAAAGATATAAAAGCAATATTTTCAAATTTATTTATGAAATATATTCTATTATATACATTAGAAAATCCCGGAATTCATGTTCACAAACCATCACATTTATTTAATATATTTATTTATTTATTTATTATTATTATTAAATAGGGAGGTGTAATTAAAGAAAAGGATCAAATGGATGGGTGCATTGGAGCTTCACAACCCTTATGTAAAGAGAAGGATAAATATAAGAACCATTTGAATTCAATTAGTCCACCGCTGCCATCACCATCTTCATATTTAATTCAATGTGCATATATGTATATTAAAAAGAAAGAGAGCACAAGAAGAGTTCTTTCATTTGCTAATAAAATCTCTGTTATTACTTTATTTCATTTCCCTCTGTGCTTAAGAAAAAATGATATTTTTAAGAAGCAACTTCTGTGTGTTATTATTATTATTTGTGCCTTGAAGTCTTACTTTGACTGAATACACATCCCTAGTAGAACAAGTTTAGAAACTTCTTAATCTTTATATATGCATATGCACACAGATCAAGAAGAGCCAACCTGGACTTCTTTATTATTTAGTTTAATGGAATTATTATTTAAGCAATCCTGAGGATAAGATAGTCTTACTTGTGTGGAGATAACTACAGAGTTTTGGCCTGTATACCACCAGTGTGCTTTCAATTGGAACCCTGAATTAATTATTAATTCTACAATATAATAAACCTGGTTAGTGCTTTGAGAATAAAATATTTTAATTTAGTGATATTTTGTGATTGAATGCTGATCATGAATGCATAGATAAATATTAAGTAATATTAATGATTTATGACTAATAAGGAAATATAATTTTAAATTGGGAGTGGAGGTAATTATCCAATTTTATATGTAATGTGTAAAATATAATTTAAAAAATTATCATGCAAAAAATTTTCATATTCTATTAATTTAACAAAATTTTTAAAAAATTGAGGGAATTATGATGGTCACCAAAGGAGAAAAATACATCTAATTTTTTTAAAATATACAAAAGGGGATATGAAACCTAGAGGTGGGCACGGGCTGGTTAACTGGGCCCGGTTGGCCCAACCCACCGGGTCCGGTTCACCGGCCCACTGACCCCGACCCGGCCCAGCTGGGTGTAGAACCCACCGGGTTGGGTTGGCCCGTCGTACCTGGTGGGTCTGGGTCATAGGAAGCCTCACCCGGAACCGGCCCGACTTCCAAGTTGGCCCGGCGGGCTGGCCTAGTTGGCCCACCTAAAAAAAAATTTTAAAAAAAAATTTCAAAAAATACAGAAAATTCAGAAAAAATTCAAAAAACAAATCAAAAATATGTGAAAATTCAGGAAAAAATTCAGATAATTTTTTAGAAAAAAAATGAATCAATTAAGACCCCAAAAATGAAGACCACAAGTTTGCAAATAATAAGAGATGTTCCATGTATTACACTAAATTTCACTAAAATTTTAAATTACACAAAATTTGAAAATAAATGGCTTGGACTTAATTCGTTTACATGCCGAATCAAGTTGCCTACGTATCCTCCTAGGTGTGAGAGGAATTAAAGCCCACGTAGTTCTGTTACACTGTGTAATCGGTCACCCACTTACTTAATCGGTACCATCTAGGTCTTGGTCGGACTCAATGACTGTCGAGCCATATGTGCTCATCATATTATCTGTGTAGAAGAAATCACTAGCATCTGGACTTCCTTGGTCTGCTTCTTGTTGCTGAACTTGAGCACGTTTCCAGTCATCCGTGCAAACTTGAATTTCAATATTTTGTGGGGTCAATTGCGAACATGTCGAATCCAACATGTTTCCACCTGCGCTAAAAATCTGCTCGCAAGCTACTGTAAACATAGGACACACAAAAATATCCTTTACCATTAGTGAAAGAATGGGGTACGGATTTTCATTACCTTGCCACCAGTTGAGGACGTTGAAAGTCATGTCTGTGTTGATTTCTTCTGAGAACCGGAAGGTAGTGTTTAAGTACAAGTCGAGCTCTGTATATTGTGATCCCCTTGGTTTCTTCTTTGCTTGCCTCTGCCGGAATGATTTTCCTCCACCACTGCTAGATTGTCCTACTGCCTCCTGTGCAACCTGTGGAACTATATGATTATATATAATATAATAACTATCATATAATTCAACAAGTTGACTCCTAGTATCAACAACAATTTCATTGACATCCACAATGCTATCAGAGTGCAGTTCAGATTGTTGAGTATCCATGTCACTCATGGGCAAGCTCATGGGAACCGGTTGGGAATCTTGTCCTCCATTGAATCCTAAGAATTTGTAATATGCGTCCAAATATTCCTGTAAACCTTCTAGCTTCTGCCTTTGATCAAGAACAAATGAAACTAAAGCAATAGGAGGTATATTTTTATAATAAGACAACCATTTAATTTTCATAGTGATCAACGCACTAAACAATTGTGGATCTAATCTAAACTTCTAAAATTGTTCAGCCACGTTAACAGCACCATATAAAACTAGATGGGAAGTAGGAAAATAAATTTGCGAAAACAAATTAGTACATGTGTTAAAAACTGCAAGCAAATCAATAATAAGATCGATAATTACCCAGCTATACTCATATAAACAAAAACCAACTAAGGAATCATTAACAAACTTAGTCAACAATGTCCTATAGGGAAATGTTGCACTAAGAAGCCAATAAGTTGAGTTCCATCTTGTTTTGACATCTTTAGGGAATTTTTTGACCCTCATGTTATGTGCTTTACAATAGCGAGCACATTGTTTCATGAGAGTCATGCTTTTTCCCATATAAGCTACTACCTCCCTAACGGGGAGTACAAATTCTTTAAGCTCTTCCAAACCACTTTGCACACATAAGTTTAAAATATGACAAACACATCTTATATGAAAATATTTGCCACCACATGAAGGCCTTAAAAAATCTTCTAGAGGTGTAATTGAGGCCGTATTAGCGGAGGCATTATCAAAAGAAATTAAAAAAATTTTAAACATTAAACCAAATTCTTCGATAACTCCACGCATAAGTCTATAAATATTATCGGCCCTATGAGACTCGTTGAACACCCTAAAAGCGAGAACGCGCTTTTGGATATTCCACTTGTCGTCAACCTAATGTGCCGTAATACCCATAAAAGAATTTTCATGAAAAACATCGGTCCAAACATCGGAACATAAAGAAACCGAAGAGTTAAAAGTACGAAAATACTTACAAAGTTGTTCCCTACCATTCTTGTATTGTTTGAATATTGTTCTTTGAATTGTTCTCCATGAAACCTTCTTGCATGCCAGTTGTAGTGTGTCATTGATGCATTCTTAAACTTGACACCATTCAGCGAAGTTGAACGGCAAGTGCTCGACGGAAATTGTCTATTGGGCTATCAAAATCTTGAAATGGATTGCTTTCTTGAGTACGTGGTGTGGGAGTGGAAGCCGATCCAACAACGCTTTTTCCTCGAGAACATCCACCATGTGAAGCCATATTTTAATATCTAAGAATACAACAACTAATTTCATTCAAGTTTACAACAAATAATTTCATACAAGTATTTACAAAAAGTCTAAAAACTTATAATGAAATTAAATATCTAAGAATACTATAAATAATTTCATTGAAGTCTACAAAAAATAAAAATATTGCAAATATTTACCCAAAAACAAGTCCACAAAAAAACTACATATGATAATTTCATGCAAATATTAAAAAAATGCATACACAAGTCTAAAACTAATAATGAAATTAAATATCTAACAATATTACAAATAATTTCATTCAAGTCTACAAAAAAATAATTTCATGCAAATATTTACAAAAACAAGTCCACAAAAAACTACACATAATAATTTTCATGCTAATATTAAAAATTCATACATAAGTCTAAAACTAATAATGAAATTAAATATCTAATAATACTACAAATAATTTCATTCAAGTCTACAAAAATAATTTCATGCAAATATTTACAAAAAAACAAGTATACAAAAACTACACATAATAATTTCATGCAAATATAAAAAAATGCATACACAAGTCTAAAACTATTTAAGAATATTAAAAATAATTTCATGCAAATAATTAAAAAAAAACAAGTATACAAAAACTACACATAATAATTTGATGCAAATATCATAAATACAAGCAAATAATTTCATACAAATATTAAAGACTCAAAAAAAAAAATTCATTCAACTCTACAAAAATAATTTCATGCAAATATTAAAGAAAAACCAAGTCTACAAAAACTAGAAATATTAATTTCATGTACTTTTTAAAAACTCCCACAAGTTAAAAAAATAATTTTACATCAAGTCCATAAATCAAAAACCACAACTCTAAAACTAATAATAAAAAAATGAAAAATCATAAATGCAAAAATTCATTCAACTCTACAAAAAATAATTACATGCAAATATTAAAGAAAACCAAGTCTACAAAAACTAGAAATATTAATTTCATGTACTTTTTTTAAAAACTCCCACAAGTTAAAAAAATAATTTCATACAAGTCCATAAAAATACATTCATGCATTTTTCAAAAGAACCACAACTCTAAAACTAATAATAAAAAAATAAAAATCATAAATGCAAAAAAATAAAAAAATAAATAAATCATTCAACTCTACAAAAAAATAATTTTCATGCAAATATTAAAGAAAACCAAATCTACAAAAACTAGAAATATTAATTTCATGTACTTTTTAAAACTCCCACAAATTAAAATTAATTTCATACAAGTCTATAAAAAAATACATTCATGCATTTTTCAAAAAAAAAACCACTACTCTAAACTAATAATAAAAATAAATATCATAAATGCAAATCATTCAACTCTACAAAAAAATAATTTCATGCAAATATTAAAGAAAACCAAGTCTACAAAAACTACATGTACTTTTTTAAAAAACCACATCCATACTAATAATAAAAATAAATATGAAGAATATAACTAATAATTTTGTTCAAGTCTACAAAAATAAATTCATACAATTATTTTAAAAAAAACAACTCCGTGGAAACTACAAATAATAATTTCATGCATTTTTTATATGTCCACAAGTCTAAACTAATAATTAAAATAAATATATCAAGAATACAACTTATACTTGCATGATTAAAATAAGACAAGCGTAGAAAACTATAACTAAACATAAAAATAAATAAATCATCACCAACCTTGTTAATTGGGGACTTCCGAAATGTTAAAAATTAAGAGAAAATCCAAAGTTGCACCACTCCAAGTCTCCAAGATTCCAACTTGTAATATTAAACCTTGATAATGTTGATTTGAAATAATTAAACTCCAAGAATCCAAATAATATGCCTTGAGAGAGTGAGATTAAGAGAGAATGAAAGTAGGAGATTAAGAGAGCATGAGAGTAGAGAGTTGGGAAAAAGTAAATAATAAAGGGGTGGGGCTATATATAGAGATTTATAAGAATTTTTTTTTTAAGAAAATGAATTTCTGAAAATTCAAAATTTGAATTAAAAAAAATTAAATAATGGCCAACGGCTATGATTTTTGAAAAAATCATAGCCGTTGAGCTCAACAAAGCTTCAACTCGCAGGGTTAACCCGGCGGGTTGGGAACCGGGTTGCAACCCGGTTCTAATATGGGCCACGGGTTGGAAGAAGCCCAACTTGTAACTGACCCGTCTACAGTATGGGCCGGTTACGGGTCAATGAACCGGCCTGTTGGGTCAGTGATCCGGCGGGTCGATTCCGGGCCGGGCACGGGCAGGGCAGGGTTGCCGGACGGCCCGTGCCCACCTCTAATGAAACCCACCAACCATGCTACTATGAACATAACGCGTAATAATAAAAAAAAAGAATAGCAATAAATTAACGAGCTTCAAAGCCAAAGTAAATAGCCTCGTAAAAAATAATTTAATCATATAAAAAAATTATACAAAAATAGTGAATTGTTAAATTAAAATTCATAACAAAAACAAACTTGTGAAAACAGTCGGTGCTTCACAGATATATTGAAAACTAAAACCAACATAATAAATATCACTATTTTACCACGGCCAAAGTCTGAATTATTAAAATCTATTTAATTTACCTCTGCTGCCTAAGTTAGAATATCAATAGCTTTTATTATTTCATCAACAAACATGCGTGATGTAAAACTAAAGTCTTAATTTCAGAAATTTATGTTAACATGGTTGATGCTGACTGGCTGGGTTAATACATAGTTTGTTTGGAGACTAAATATAATTATAACAAAATAATTTTTCCAAAATTATGAAAATATCGATATGTTTAAAGAACAAAATGCTAATAACTATTGAAAAATAGTGCAAGGTTTTCCATCATGAAACTGAATGATATCATATAAATTATAATATAAATTTTCTGATTTGAGTAAAGAAAATATAATATGAACATATAAAACCCAAAGGTTTGCATAATTCCACTTTTCAACGAATTAAATCAAATTATTTTCAAGGTAAATAAATGAATAGATAATCAAATAAAATAAATAAACAAATAGCTAAAAAAATTACAATAAAATTAACCAAATAGTTTATATGTGGATTATTTATTTGATATTCTCCTAACTCTAACTCACACATGAAAGATCTTAAAAATAACATAAACCAAGTCTAATTGATCAGTGGGAGAAAGACAAAAGGGAAAAATCTTAATACATGACATCTAGTACCTGGTCCTTCAAAACCAAGTGAGCTGGCACTGACAATTAAAAGAAATAGTCCAAACCTATATTAGGCACAAACAACAAATGAAGGCCTGAAACTCACCATTAATGAATGACAATTTAGAGCTAACAATATACATAAAGCTTGATGCAACCATCAAACTAGGATTATGAAGGAATGGATGGATGACTCCAATTGAGAAGGAAAGGAGGAATGTCACTCTATGAGATAGGAAGACATTCACAAAAAGATTAATGCTAGTACAAACAGTAGGCTTGAAAGCAAAGAAAGTCATGAAGAAGTACCTGCCAGAACAAGGAGGCAAAAACCTATATAAAACATGAGGAGGCACATGCTTGGACGTTTATCAACTTAGAAAATATACAAGTGATTTAACTTAGATAAAAACCATGTTTCAAGCTCTTTGAACGAAATCTAAAGTGGTGTACTAAGCATGCTTAAGAGCCTTGCTTACAAAACTATCTAATCTAAACAAAAACAAAACTTCCATTGTAACATCAAAGGCTTGTAAAAATGGGATTTCAAAGTTGCTAGCTCACTAAGGTATTCCGACAAACCACTTAAAGGGCATAACAAAAGACTAAGTAATTGCCTCATGACAATCAAACCATATGCTATTAATATATACAACCCAACATCTTTGCAAGCAAAATACAAGAAGAATAAATTGAATACAAGCTAAGCTAATTAATAACTACAAGTTAACATCATCACAAGTCCAACAAGCTTATCAACTTGGATTGTAAGAAACGAGCATACATAAAATTGATAAACTCAGAACTTGCGTTTCAACCTTGCCAAAGGATTACATGCACAACATGCTTCCAAAAAAATATTCTGACACACTACACCAATTTATGGCTTTAGAGACAAATAAGTTGAGCCGGTTTTAGAAAACCGGCTCAAATGGTTGGTTTAAAAAATTATCACCAATTTTTAGATCCGGTTTACAACAACCGCCTCTTGTGTTAAAATATTAAAAATAAAAAATGAAAATCACCTCTTCTTAATCAGCCGATTTCCATCAATGCGTCATCAACGACCCCACGCAAGAGCGTGCTCAATGCCGGCGTCGAAGAAGAAGGCTGGCTGAAGGCATCGACGACCCCACGCAAGAGCGTGCTCAATGCCGGCATCGAAGACGAAGGCTGGCTGAAGGCATCGCCGGCATCCAACACAGTGCATTCTTCAGCGCTCTGGTTTGCACCATCAATCTCTCCTAATCCTTCTTTTCCTTCTATCCAAAACCCTAATTCTTCGATGGTGTTGATGGATCCTGAGTTTCTCCTTTCTAGGATTTGAATAATTTGAAGGATGCGCTCAAATTCTCCGCCCATATGCTCTCCGGGCTCTGCACCTTTCGGCTTTCTCCTTTCTAGGATCCAAATGATTTGATTAATGCTCCATGATCCTGCTTCCACCATGATCATGGACTAAATTTTTTTAGGTATGGAAAATGCATATCTTATCATAATTATGACTTTGCATTGCTTTCTCTGAATTCAACTTAATTTGGTTCTTTCACAGAGTTCAAGTATCTGGCAAACAATATGTGCAGAAAAATTGTATCTAGCTTTAATAAATTTACTGTCCTAAGTCATTTGGATCAATTCATAATAGTGATCCTCTGAATGTAAACATGGGATTTAACAATGAGTAGTATACTGGCAATTATATGATTAGCCAAAAAGTTCAACGAATGGCTTTCCTCAATGAAATTAATGGCTAGGGGCATGTGGTTATTTGGGAGAAACAACTATTGCAGTATATTGTTTGAAATTATTGTTGACTGTCAGTGTAAATAGATCCATTGTTTGTTGAATATAAAGTTAGAGCAGAACTTAAATCTCCAAAGTGTCCTCTGTTGCCTATGAATGTTATATGCTAAGCTGCTCAGATACCATTCTATTGTAAAATGTATATCAGTTGAGATCAAACATTGATATGTGGGCATTGATAGACTGTTGAAATAAAGTCAACAACTTTTGTATGTATAATCATACCATGTGGCATTTAATTATATTGGGTTTGAAGTAGATAATGTTTGTTGGATGACATTCTATTCAAACTTGTATTAAGAATTCTATCATTATTTACTGAGGTAACGTTCAATATAAAGCAACATTCTATGGCTACAATGATGCATAACTCCATTCAGTTGCAAATAAGAAGCAACCTGTCTAGATCCATCTTTTCCTAAGTGTGGTATTTGGCGAAAGGTTTCTGGATTAGAAAAATCCATGTTGTATTCATAATCTCATTTGATTATAACAGTGGTATTTAGCATAATTTGGCAAGATTTCTTTTTAAGTCCCTTAGCATCTTAGGGATGCTTCAAATTGGAGCTCTTTTTCTTCTGAGAATAACTCTTTTCTGAATTTACTTTTCAAAAGTTTTTTTTAGACGTGAAGCAAGGGACATTTCTTGGGTTACAAAATGATATAGTATGCAATATGTTTAGGATAAGATATGTAGCCCATATAATCAACATAGTTTAGTAAGAGACTTAAAAACTTGATAGCTCCAAAACTATGCAATGGATTGGAATGCAATGTTAGGGATCTCTATACTTTTTCATTTTCTCTTAATCATTAAAAACTTGGCTTATTTCTATTAGAATAGCATCTAGTTATAAGTTGCAGGTCAAACTTAGTAATGAAGTTTTAACATTTTTGGGGATACTTGGCCAAAATATTGGTTGAAATTAGTTGATCATGGTTTTATTAGCCAATATGTAGCTGATACTAGTTAATTAAGATGCCAGTTTGATACAATGCTTTTGCAATTTGTACAAATTGCATATCATAGACTTCTAAGTTTTCTTTGAAATGGTTGCATTTCTTTTTTTTTTGGTGGGTAGAATGTCCTTGTGTCAAGAGGTCTAGTGTGGATAGCATAAGCTGAAGACTCATGTACATCAAGAAAAAGTTTGCTCTGGTGATCATTTGTTATATTGAATTGGGTGCTTGAGGTTAGATTTATTCTATAAAGATCTTTTATGTAAGGATTTGAATATGATCCATTTTGCAACCAATAGTTTAATAGCAAAATGAATACATGCATTTATTCCATGATAAAAGCAATGTTGCATGACCTTGTTATGTTACCTTTTCTGATATTGTTGTATTGAACTTCTAAGTAGTTGTAGAATGCGGTCTTCAACTTATTTTTTGAACTATCATTTATTTCTCTTTAGAATTATGCTTACACTCAATTGAGGCACTTAAGACGATATCAAATTTGTTTTTACGTGTATTATCTATGATAGCATTGGCATTGTATTGTGTTGGATTGATAAGAATGTTTTGATCTCTCAGTAATGTTCTGGTTTTCCTTTTCAGCAATTTTTCTGCAGAGTTAATGGTTGGCAAAAAGTTCAGCGCTGCCAGAGTTGTGCCAACCTAATCGATTAAACGATTAAGAATTAGTGATAGTAGAGATGGCTGTCGATGAGGGCATATCAGTTATGTTTGTTTAACTTTACAGAATTTACGTACAGTAAAAAATCTTTGAATGTGTGAAATTCTTCAGTAATGTTGAGAAGAGTAGACATTTGCTTGATTTCATCTCTTGTTATTTATGTGAATTGTCGAATCATGCAAATCTTTCTGACATTAAATTTCATCGGTTTATGCATAATACAATCAGACATATTTTAAATGGATGACGAGAAAACAATAATTATGTGAAAGAATGGGATGTAGATGAAATTCAGTGAGGATGAAAACTTTGAGGAAATTCATTGTGTTATGATTTCTAGTGATACAGACATTTAGTTTCGATAAAGGTATTGGTTTAGTTACTTGCTTGAGAAATCTTTATAAGCTAAACTTCTTTTTTGTCAAAAATGCTTGAAATTAATCTAATTCTGATTTGTAATTCAGATTTGACGAATAAATTTAATAGGCTTTTATTTGCAAATTTAGTCATATATATGTATATATATAGCTGAAATTTAATATTCATCAAATATGAAATTTTTTTGATAATATCTTTTGTGTTGTAGGCTTTAGACCATCATCGAGTGTCTGAAACTATCTTGCACTGGCTGAAACTATCTTTTGTGTGCTAATTAAAGTTAATTTAATAAATTTCAGGATTGTAGACATGAAAAAGTAAGAACTCAGAGGGTTGAGGTCCCTCTGAGTTCTTACTTTTAAGACGAGACTTTGATTTATTTCATAACATACCAATTTTGGAAAATGATTCAATCAACATAATCAAATTATAAAATATAGAAATGACAAAACGGATCTTTTATTTCTTATAATTTTTTTGAAGAATTTAATCTATTGATTGATTCCCCTGCCACCTCCAGGTCCAGCCAAAGCTTCATTCATGATCCCAAGGTATTGAAACCCTTCTTTGATCTTACTGTTATTGGGTTTTGTTGATTTTGATGTGTTATATCTTGTGGTTTCTTTTATCTTCTGTATTTATATTTATGTATTGTTGTTGTTGTTGTTGAGTTTTAGATAGAGTATGATTAAGAGATAAGTATGATTGTTGCATATGCAAGACATATATAAACCATCAATATATTCACAATGTCATTTTGCAATAGAAATATGACCAGAGTAAAGGAAAGATCTAATTCCTTTGTGATTGTTAATTGGTTCATGACGTGGTTGAATCCCAACTTCTTATTTGATATGATATTTTTATCAGATACTTCATGAGAATGAGAGAGAGAGAGAGAGAATCCTCACTAAGAGTTTGATGAGAGGTCCATATGGTTCTTACTTTTATAAATTTTAGCCGACAAAAGGAGGATATAAATTTTAATAAGTTTGTAAGCTAAGAAAATAATCTATTTCCGTGTCAGATACAATTAGAGCTAAAAATAGATTAGATGCTTATCCCTAAAGGACATAAGAAAGGAGAAAAAAAGGTTAGCTCTCCACCTGACAAGAAAAATGAATTGTATTAATCATTAATTACTTCATCTTCACAGTTAATTTAACATATGAGACAATAATCTTTACTTAAAAGTTAAAAAAAAAACTTGTAGAGAAAAATTGGTAAAATGATTTATCAGTAAAACATGTTTAACATGCAGTTAAAAAAAATCTTCAAAATTTACTAATACTGATGTTGCAAACAAGTCATAAAAGAGTCCTTAATTAGATTCCACCAAGGATACCACACCTAGAATACCAAAGTTATACTGTTCATCACAAGTATAGATTAAGAAGAGAGTGATGACAGTGATTACATAACCTCCTACATAGATGATTATCAATGATACTACAGTTAGCAGAACAAAGAAATGTTGCTAGGTTGAAAAGTCAAACATAACAAGTACAACAATACTTCTGACAAAGTAGACATACAAAAACAAGTTAATAAAAAAAAAGTAACAGTAGCAATGATTCTATAAAATCTTGAAAGAATGACTAGAACTCTAAAAATTGATTCTAATTTGTAATAAGTATAGAGAAACGAAGACTTTGATTAGCAATTCATCAATATATATTTTGTCTGTGACTCTAAAGCAATCATTAGCAAGTGGACTATATTTGCTCAGACTTTGATGTGATAATACACTCAGAAGAAAACAAACATGATTTCATGGTGATGTTGAAGGAATTGGTGGGCTAATAAAATTTGCTGTACTAGGGGAACAATTCACATCAGCATAGCATGTTGTGTCTCATAAAACTCTGTCCATTTCCATTATTGTTTTATTGTAGAATTCATTACCATAGAATAATAACACACACATAGTTGAATTCAAGATTGAATTCTCTGGCTATATATCTCTTCACCCTCAAACCATAATTTCTAAACTTTGACTCCCATAAAGAATTGAATAGTAAGTTCTGAGATAAAATACGTGACTATGACTAAAGTTGGAGATTAACTGAACGAAAAATTACACGAAAGCGAATGACTATTGTTTCGCTTCCTGTCATTTCGTTCCTTTTCGAATTTCTCGCTTTTTCGGATGAATATTGCTTCTTCGTCGACTGATTATGGAATGCCATATTTAGTGTTGAGGTTGTTGACTCTAGCGTAGCTTCTATTTTGGTGACATCTCGAATCGCCTCGCACTAGTAGGTCAATCTATAGAGAATCCGCATTTTATCTTTTGCATGAAATTACTGAAAATTTAGCAGTGATAAGTGAGATTTGTTTTCTTTAGTAAATAGAGAGTTTGGCCTTAAATAATTGAATAGCAAGTTACTCGCTGACGAATAGTTGATGGATTAATTAATTGTCTGTATAAACTCGCATAAGAAAAAAAGTGGCAAAAAATTTTTAACTCGTGCATGCAAAAATAGAAAGCAAGTTTCAGAAACTCGTAGTTCCTTCTGATATCACCATTTGTTCTCTGACTTTTTCCCTTCTGTAATTTTGTATAGACACATCAATCATTTTTCCTTGATCATATCAAACAACTCTTGTCCAGTGCCAATTTGTTTTGTAAATAACGTAAAACAATTTACTCTCTTTGTAACATGACAGGACCACCTCTATCAAAAAATCATAGCTTCTTAAGAAGGAAAGAAAGAAGACTAGAGAAATGGTTATCATACAAAAGAAAGCCACAGGAAATGGAATTGAGTTACTAAAGCAAGCACACACACACAAAAAGCCTAAGCTTAAGCCACTGTTTCCTACATTTCCTTTTATCATTTTTACACTCCCTTTGCATTTGTCTCATGCTTTTCTACTCCTCATCTCTTTGCCGCACACTAAAAGATACTCTCACCAATCCCTACATGAACCAAAGAAGCTCTAGGGGCCTTTTTAGATAATCCATGATTCCATGCACACCCACACCTAACAAGAACTAATAAAGTCCATGCACTTATTAAAAAAAGAAAAAAAAAAAGCCTCAGATGTCTATACATGGCATAACGAGCCTCTGAATATCCCCATTTGTCCCCACATTTTTCTTTAGTAACACAGCTTTTGAGTTCTTTTTCTTAGGCCCAGGGGATGTCTATCTAAAGATATTAAAAGATATGGATCCTATGAGACATCATGAGCATACGCCACTACATCAAGACCTTCATGAATTGATGTTTATGTTGTGGTTGCAAACTTCTATTGTCTACATTGTTAAAAAAGATTTGATGTTTTTGGTACATGTTTGATTTTTAATTAGAAGTACTGGCTTGTTGACATCTAGGGTGTGTTTTTACCTCTGATTCAAATGTAAAAAACAAGATATGGCCGTTGGAGAGCTACAATTTTTTGTCTTTTTAGTTACCATTGATGTAAATAAAATATAATGCTCCGACTCTTATGGTTTGAGTATTTTGATTTGCATCTAACATAGTACACATGCTTCGGAAGAAGTACAGGCTTGTTGACATCTAGGGTGTGTTTTAGTGAATGCCTATTTGAGCTAAGAATTTAGTGTCTCGGAGTTGCATTTGATTGGTTGTGAAACAATGTACAACTATTGGAGCCATAATGTTTACAATGTTACTAGTAATATCATGTTGGTAAAAATTTAGCTGAATTACTTGCATCTCTGGTGCATTATTTTCTTGGTTGAGTGGTGAATGTTAGTAAATCTTGTATGGTTTTTTCGTTTTTGCTTGTGAATGTCTGTGGATTACTCACTGCCAACCTGCAGAATTTTGTTTTGAGACCTCTTGAAACTTTGTTGAACAATTATCTGGTTGCAGTATGTGTGATGGAGCTTGTGCTCCAAAACATACTAGCATGTTGGTGATTCTTCTCAATTCTCCAGGATTCTGTATTTTTTATTTATAGGAGATAATTATTTGAGTTTGATATTATGAACTTTATTTTAATTGATAAGTATTTATCAGTATTTGAAATAAAAAATTTAATACAAAAATATTTAATATGATTTGGATTATCAAATTAAATTAAAGTTTTCTTCGATATTTTTAAAATCACTTTAATTAAGTATTTATGTTAAAATTTTTGATTAAAAAATGACTAATATATCAAAATGTTGTTAGTCACCTATGCAAAGTAAGCATAAACCAAATACTATGAAAAAAAAATTTTGATTAAAAAATTATAAAAACAAGGATGATTTTATGGTCAACGTAGATAACTAATGAATTATATATATAATCAGTATTGGATCAACAACTACTTTTGATGTAACTAATTTTCCATTTATAATCTGTGCAACCTTAAACACAGTGATTTTAATTTTGCCTCTATTCTTGAACACATTCTTTATCTTATATTTACAAGTGTTTTTTTTTTACCTGTGTATCCAGGGAGATTTCCTCACCTGAGATCTCTTTCTCTCTTTCTCTCTCTCTTTGTGTTGTTGTCCATCTCTCCTTCTCATCTTCTCTTTGTAGCTATGCCTTTTGGGCAAACAGATGAGAAAACAATCAATTTCTTGGAGATCTGAAGCCATTTTTAGTGTTAATGGTATTTTGTAGACCAAGCACTTGTGTTTCATTGCTTGATTTTGTTTCCATTGATTGGGAGTTATCACTTTTCTTCTTGTGCTTTTTTTGATGCTGAATTGTTTTGAGGTGGTTTCTGATGCTGATTGAGGAGGTAAAGTTGTGATCTTTGATTCTCTTACTTTGTCTCGTATCTATTTTATTTTATTTTTCTGCATGTTCATACTTTTAAAGATGATTGATGTTCTGCATGTTGTATGGTTTGATTTGATCTTTGATTTTGGGGATTAGCATTGTGTTTATTGTTATGCTAATTAAAATTGAGATCCTTTTATCTTCATTTTTGTGAGATTTTGTTGGGGAATTGAAGTGTCTGTTTGATTGCAAGAAGGATTGTTTTGCAAATCTATTAGTTTCTATTTGGTGATTCATGGTGATTAATGTATAGGAATCAAATTGATGCATTTCTGACATATTTTTTTCTTATGCTTTTGCCACATTTTTTGCTTAATTTGGTTAATCTCTTTATTGGACAATTGAAACACTGTTTTTCTTCTTGTCGAGTAAGTCTTTGATAAAAAAGATTGAATGATGTAGAATTGATTGAGAGTTGTTTCTTTGCTTGCTTGTTTTTATTTTCTGCCCTTTAAAAATATCAGATTTGCAATTAAGATTTTTTTAAGAAAATTAGTGTATTGTGTGAAGGTTTTATTTGGTCATTCTAAATACAAGATTGGATTTTGATTGAATAAAATTGGATTTTTTTAATATTTTTGCAGATTTTGGAGAATTCATGGTTAAAGATCAAGAATGGTTGAAGATGAGGATAGACAAAGCTTTTTTACTTTGTGTAATTAACTCAAAAAATATTTTGTAATGAAAGCATGTAAAACTCTTACATTTTGTTATTACTCAAAATACATTGCACTTTAACCCATAACATGTCAATAAAAGTCAATGAAATTGAATTTAGGATATTTTTGAATGTAATTAAAAATTTATGTTTTTGATTTACAGGTTAAACAAATTTATTTATTATTAATAGGGGAAAAAATTAAAATTTAATTCAATTCAATTAATGAACAAATTTAGAGATGGTTATAACCACTTCTAAAAGTATAAACATGTAAAAAAAATTATTAGCTATAGAGACGGTTATAACCGCCTCTAAAACTATTGAGTAGTATTGAAAACTTAGTAGCTATAGAGGCGGTTATAACCGTTTCTACCACTTATAATTTTTAGAGGTGGGGAGTAATGAAAACTTAGTAGTTATAGAGGTGGTTATAACCACCTCTAAAGTTATTAAGGGTGATGAAAACTTAGTAGCTATAGAGGCGGTTATAACCGCCTCTACTCTTGTTATTAAAAACCGCTTCCGTATATGAAACATACCCCAACGGTACAAACTGGCTCTAAAATATTGAGCCGGCTTGATACGAGGCGGTTTAGAGGCGGGTAAAAAAACCAACGCTATACCTATAGAGGCGGTTATAACCGCCTCTTTAGGGCTTGAAAACCGCCTCAAAAATATATTTTTTTGTGTAGTGTCTGTTACCGGTACTTGTTTGCTCCCTTATTTTATCAGCACACATTTGTGTAGGTATCTTTCTTTTGGTCATGGACATGTTGTTAAAACAAGATATGCTTAGCATTTTAATTTTTAATAGGTGTGTCATCCTCGCCCAAGTTAAAGCCGACGTTTTCATTAATGAACTTCTAATCCTATTTCCCCATCCCCACCCTTACATCAACACTCTCTTGGGCTTCAGTATTTCTTCTTTGCTGGTTGCTTATCTATTATATCTGCTGTACCAATCTGTTTTTGTTGTTCTCAGTATGCTTAATTTTTGATAACTTGATTATTCAGTTTGCAACGATTAATTGCCATTCTTCAGAAGTGAGGGTTCATCAATTAGTTGAATGGATTATGCTTCCTCCATCTAATTAGTGTCTTCAGAGGCTTAGATGCCTTTTAGTAATCATGGTTGAAAATTTCTTCTAATACATATAATGAAATAAACTTGACAGTTGCTGCTTAATGTTTTGACATTTCATGCAGTGAACATTGGTTGATATGCAAAGAAAAAGTAAGGCGTATGATTCCATGCATTTATGAATGAAAATATGGTCTAAACATTTATTGATATGCAAAGAAAAGTAAGGCGTATGATTCCATGCAATGAACATTGATTGATATGCAAAGAAAAGTAAGGTGTATGATTCCATGCATTTATGAATGAAAATATGGTCTGAAGCTTTCAAATACTAATGCTCATGTGTCTTTATATAATCCTAATATTTGTTAGATTTGCCATTATCTTCATTTTCTACAGCAAATTTTTACTTCCATATCTGCCAGATTATACTAATAATGAGAAAATCATCGAGGAAACATGGTTGATGTCTCCTGCAAGATATAGTCATGATGATGGCAGGGCTCATCATTTTTTGAAAATAGAATTTACTGCAAGATGAAAGATGAGAATGTTTACATTTTCTGTGTTTGTAATTCATCTTGCCTTTAAATTACTTTGCCAATATTGTAGTGTAGGCTTGTAACTTAGGTGTGATTTATTGAGACCAAGCTGTCATTTTATTGTTGCATTATTTCTTTCTTGCTAGGATGTATTTACTTGATTGTTTTTGTCTCTTAAGGCTACTATAATTGTAGATGACTTCAACCGTTTTGTGGTTGGCATAATCTTATTGTTTGCTTTGGTTTCATTTATTATCTATCTAATTCTTCCATAATTTGACAGGTTGTAAATCAACATCTGACCCAAGTTTATTATTAGAGAAATGCGCCATTTTGAATTCGAGGCACATTCATCAGGAAGTGTTACATTGTTAGCCATACTCAAGACCCTGATATATGATGGCTTGTGTTACATTTGTTCATCCATTGATTATCAAGTGGTTGATGTTCATGAGATTCTACCAAGTCAAAATCTTGTCCTTGTTGATGCATTTATACAATGTTGCAACTGGATCCTGAGTGTTACATAACAGTATGCGTTGTGCTTCTGTTTCTTGCACTGAATAATGTTAATCTGTGTGTGCTACATATACCAAGTTTTCAAAATTATTTAGAGGCTTCAACTTCCCAGCTTGATTTTGTTGTTGGACATAATAGCATACTTTCTGTCAGCATTTAATTTTATTTTCCCATTGCATAGATTGTAATTTTAATTTAATAAAAACTTGTGTTTTTAAGTCTAATTGAAATCTATTGAGAAATGTCTGAATGATGTAGCAGGCCCTATGAAGTTGAGGACCTCTTGTGGCGTTGACGATGGGTATAACATCAAAGTATCACCTCGAGGTTATTTCTTTGAGGTAAAACAAATGTATTTGAATGCTGCAGTAAATTATCTGTAGAACAAAGCATTCCATTAATAAACAGAAGTTCCTCCTTCCTTAAACATGTTTAAGGAATATGCTTTAATGTCAATCTTATTGAATTCTTCAAGGCATTCACTTTCACGCGGGTCAAGCATTCAAATTTCACCCAACATATGATGGTCAAAGAAAAAGTGTGCGGGCGGTGTGGAATTGGATTTGCAATTCAATACCCGTGTTACTGGGTGAGAGTGCATGGCTATAGCCTTGACTATTGTGTTTGTGTTTGTTGTATATATATATATATATATATATATGTCAAAAAGGAATTTTTATCCGATAGACTCGGTTCCGTGGTAATTACCATAGAACTAAAACGGGCTCAATCTTAAAGCCATGTTTTATAAATTTTATTGTTTCTTATTATATAATCCAAGGATATATCTAGTAATTATCTCGAAAGATCCACTGTCTTTTACTTTGTAAGTTTATTAAATCGGTATAATCCAAACTGACGAGACCGGCGATTTCCATTTGAATAGCTGGTTCAATTTGGTTCCTCCACTAAGATAAGCAAGACCATTTTCCATTTCAGCTTACCTTCTTCCTTATTTTAACCAATTACATAATAATGTGAAGATAGTATCATGGTTGACACCCTACAAGAGGAAGAAGAATGGTCGCTGCTCAATGTGGGTTGCTGGACTTTGATTCACATGGCAATACAGAGAAAATGGTTAATTTATTATATTTATTATTGCTATTTTCTTAAA